>NW_022589744.1:3294730-3434312 GCF_004348235.1 Phoca vitulina
CTATGAAGCAACATAAATTTTGAAGGGGAGGTAAAGAGGGGAAAAAAGAGGGAAAAAAATTGGAAAGGAATTTGTAATGTAAGTGTATAATATATGCAGAAAAAGATCTTGCTTTTTATTTTAAAATAAATAAGTAACCAGTCAGAGCAATTTGGCTTCCTAAATTATTAAATATGATGCTCTTATCAGAACTCACTGTGACTCATCATAAGGTGTTCTGCAGATACAGTACAATTCCTCACTGCTGCCCTCTTGTGCCCGTTTACAATCATTACAGATGTACACATCCATTTTCTTAGCCTCCTTTTCTGTGATGCCAACACATTCTCCATGATACCAGTTAGTACAAAGATCACAGCCAATATAGAACCTAAAAGTATTCACAATGAAAATGACAATGTAATTGTCATTTTGAGCTGCATGATACTTAAATCTGTCTTCCCTGTCCTGATTCACTTTCTTACAGGATTACTTTCTGCAATGAGTCAGCTAAACATCCTGCATCCGACCGTTCTATCCCTGGCAAACTACAGCATCTGACACTGAATCAAGTGTAGAAACATAAAATCACTCACATCAATTTCAACAAATACACTGTTTAGTGAAATATGGGTCTTTAAAAACATACTGGAATTTGAAAAAATAAACAACACACTGATGGTAATGTCTCCCTCTTAATGAATGTGTGTAAAACTGTAACAGGCACAAAACCAAAGCCAAAGAATCAATGACTTACATCTGTCAAACCTATGCCACAAATTCAGGGCTATTTCTTAGATAGGTTTGAAAATGTATCTCACAGTTTAAATTTGAAAACAAAGCAAAGCGCAAACACCAAGGAGAAGTTACACTACAAGGAACATGCAGGTCAGCCAGGTGTAGAAGATAAATGGTCAAAATATGATATGAAGAAGAAATCTAAGAAAGATACATGTGGTAATTCAATTTCTACTAAGTTTTCTAAATTAGCAAGGGAATTTAATCCAATTGTAACAGATTATGACATGGGCCAGTTTTTCAATGTAATGTATGTGACAATGTGGAGAGTGACCAGGTTAATTACCTGGTAAGGAACGGCTTCAACTCAAACCAGGGGTATATACGGTATGGAGTGTGATATAAGAATAGGTAGCCAAAACCTCAAGAGGTTCCACGGTAACTGGTGAGCTGGGGCTGTATGAGTGTGTAACGGAGGGCAATCACACTCAGTCAACCCTCTAGGCTTTTGTAATATAAGATCCCAAATGACAGAATGAATGAAAAGCATCTCTAAGACAAACAGAGTGTATCTAAAAGTGCTGACAGGAGCTATATAGGAATGCCATGTAAAAATCATAGCAAGAATTAGTGTGAATCACAAGGGATCCGACTGACCAGCTTGCTGATAGGATTCTACCAAAGTATTTCTTGGCATATTAACCTGGAGAAATGGAAGTAGTCCTCAAACTAACCTGCCATATGAATGTAAAGGAATAATATATGATTGTGTAGTTCATCCTATTCACATTAATTTTTTTCTTTTGAATTAAGACTCCTGCATGATTTTCACTGCCACATGTGGGGGCTGGGCCTTCAAGGTGTTTCTGCATGTTGACTTCACCCAGATGGCGGGCTATGTGTT
This sequence comes from Phoca vitulina, assembly GCF_004348235.1. Classification (NCBI taxonomy): domain Eukaryota; kingdom Metazoa; phylum Chordata; class Mammalia; order Carnivora; family Phocidae; genus Phoca; species Phoca vitulina. The sequence continues at coordinate 3,296,352 of NW_022589744.1, forward strand.
CTGGAAGTAAGCTCAGGACTTGAATTTCAAGTTTTAGTCACTCTCACTAGGTTCCCAAACCAGCCTAGTAGGGTACAAGAGATCACAAAATACTCCTAAAAAACACTTACTCATCCCAACTAGAACAGGGAGTGAATGAACCTGGTACACTGAAGTTTTAATAACAACAAACTGAAAAATATGAAATACCCACAAGATAATGAGGTGATCGCAGAAGAATGAGCACATGTTCATGCGTGCCTCATTTTATGCAACTTAAGTATGACAAAAATGTGTGTGAAATGAATTTCTGTGATCTGAATATTTTAAATAAGCCGAAGAAGCCTAATTATTTAAATAAAGTCCATATGCAGATATTTTTGTAAAGTAAGTAAATCATGTTCTGTTTTGTTCTGTAAATCACTGAGTATTCTTGTGCTTAAAGGGAGGCACACTAGTATTAAACTAAGGGCAAAATCAGTTAGCAGGGCCCCACTTTCCACATTATCTATCATTTCCAATAAAGACAATGAAAAGGGAAGATTAGCCAAAACTGAGGTGTTTAATTCAACATACAGCTAAATCTAGCAACAGAAAGTGTTGATCTAGCACCTGGTCATAATTTTAAATAGCACCGCCAAAACAGCTTCAATGTTGCAACTTAAAAAAACATCACTGAAGAGATCACAATTTTATTTTATAAATTGATTAGGCATCCACTGAAGGTAGATATTAAGCATGGCTAACTCTAAATAATCATATATTTTTAGCACAATCAAACTTTCTGGTACTGCAAAAAAACACTGTAGTTAATCTTGGCTTTAAAAAGCTGGCCTATATTTAAATGCTCAAAATGAAAGCTAAATACTTCGTTCAATGATAATGATAAAAAAAAAATGAAACTGCATTAATGGACTAGTGTTTCTAAAATCTTGTATATATCACCAAATACAAGTCACAACAGTCAAAAACATCTTCCAGCTGCCATGCTTTATTATCACATTTTTGAGTGTCATTCCTGAAGACTGAGTGAAAAGAGCACTCTGGCTTTTGTCCCCAAAAAGAAAGTGGGAACTTTGACAAAAATAATATTAATTTTCAGTATTCCAATACAAAAAACAGAATTGCTTAAAATTAAACAATAAAACCACTCAAACTTGAAACATTGTCCACCATTCACAGTCAGATAGTGTCTAAGATTTGATGTAATCATAAGGTTGGGAACAGATTCCAGAAAGGATGCTCTCGGCTTTCGGTAAGGGCTGCGGTAATAATATACCTCCTTCTCCAGACAGCATTACTGATTGATTTGGATTTAATCCAGAGAGAAGAAGAGAAAGCAAAAGAGCAACAGAAAGCTTGTTTTTGACAGAAAAGGATATGATGAAGAACAAACATGAATCATGAACACGTAAAATACAAAATTTTTACTTCTCTAGTGTCGAGTTTAAGAACATCAGCTACTAGACCACAGGTGAAACCTCATTACCCTTACTTTCAACTACTTTCATTGACATTGCTACCAATACACTCATTTTCTTCACAACTGGAAATTTAACAGCTAAACTTTTAAGAAAATAAACTAGAGCCCAAAAAGATCTACTCACTTAGATTCATCGTAAGGCGTTTTACAGATACAGTAAAGCTTTGTGTCCTTCTTAGTTTCCTTTGAGGTAGTAGAGATCATTTTCTTCTTCTTGGACTTGGAGCTTGAGTCTCTTTCTTCTTCTCGCTTCCTCTTCTGGGAAGCCGCAGGCAGCGTGGCCGTGGCCGTGGCCGTGGCCAGGGGGCCTGTGTGCTGCGGGGGAGGCGGAGGCGGGGGTGACGGCGGAGGGGCTGGAGGCGCAGGCGGGGCTGCAGGCGAGGTGGCCGCCACTGCGGTGGCCTGCACCATGTCTTTTTCTTTCTTAATTTTCAAGTCTCTCTTGAGCTCTTCCTGTTGTCAATTAAAGACAATACAAGACTGTCATTCCACTTAACGTAAATGCATGACTTGGCCAGAGGACTTTACATGACCTTCCTTCTTACCTTACCTCCCTTGTCGGAGCAGCTCCACAGCTCAGCCCCGTGTGAGGGAGGTGAGTAATTGGAGCGTCCTAACTATTTTAAACCCAACCAAATCAACGAGCAATATAAAGTGAAGATTATATAGCAGCCAGAAAGCTGCTAGCTATCCTCAAAGAAGATCTGACAGAAAGATGACCAAGTTTCTGAAAACAATGTCCCCTCCTGGCATGCCCATGTTGTATCCTAGTTATTTCAGTTGTTGCTCGGAATGGGGTTTCAAGTGTCCTCACCCACCGCCTGCTTCCTTCTGGCTGCTCTCCGTCTGTGTCCTTACAGTGAGACCCAGCATGAACTGAACATGATACTCAAGATGTGGTCTGACCAGCCAAAAGCTGAATGAGAGACAGACTTGCCTTATTTATTATGCTCCTATGTCCAGAAATTAAGAATGCAGGGAAAGCTATTTTATCAATACACATTTTGACATAAATTAAAATCCTTACTTCTCTTCATGTGAAATACTTTACAGACACACCTCTGTTACCTAGTACCACAACTTATTCTTTGAAATAATTATTTCCCTAGAGAAAAAAAGCCATTGTCATTGGCATCCATGTACAACCGTGGTGTAAATAAATCACTGCTATGACCAAGCCTTTGGTCACACACACAAAACATCACACACAAAAAAAATTTTAAGTAACCTCTACATCCAGTGTGGGAACTTGAACTTGTGAGATCAAGAGTCGCATATTCCAACGACTCAGCCAGTCAGGTACCCCGTAAACATCACAAAAATTCTAACAAATAAACCTGAATGGTCCTGGTTTAATGAATCTATTTTTTCTATCTAGCATCTAGATAGTCTTGTAAGTGAGAAGGTAAGTTGTATGACAATTCAGCAATCCTTTTCTATTTAAAAAGAAAGCCTAAACTTCTTCCAAGGGAAGAAAGTAAATCTTGGGTGCCATTTTCCTAGTTAATATGATGTGTTTGTAACATAATGAACAGATTTTAGAAAAATCAAGATGGATATAGTGGGGTGGGGTTCCTGGCTGGCTCAGTTGGTAGAGCATGCGACTCTCGATCTCAGGGTCATGAGTTCGAGCCCCACATTGGACACAGAAGTCACTTAAAACAAAAACGATGTTATAGTGGTTACACACGTTGATCCCCCACTTCAAGAACATACCAATGGTAGTAAAATATAAAACAGAGAAGGGGCGCCTGGGTGGCTCAGTCGGTTAAGCGTCTGCCTTTGGCTCAGGTCATGATCCCAGGGTCCTGGGATGGAGCCCGGCATCGGGCTCCATGCTCAGCAAGGAGCCTGCTTCTTCCTCTCCCTCTGCCTCCCTGCCTGTCTGTCTGCCTACTTGTGATCTCTGTCAAATAAATAAATAAAATCTTAAAAAAAAAAAAAAAAAAAAAAACAGAAAAAGTTGAAAAGCTAGAGCCATGCTTGAATAAGATATAAATGTCTCTATGAAATGGAAACACAAAACTGTACACAGGGCTGACACTGCAGGCCTGCGGGATTCCAGACTCAGAACTAGGAGGTGGTAGCCCACCACAACTAGTTTCTGCAGGGAGAAGGGGCCTCAGCATGCTTCGTGGGACTGGGCCATAAGAACAGGCTCCCTGCTTGATGGAAGGGTTGGCTGGTCTATAACTGGGCCTTCAGAGAGGAAACAAAAACAAAACTCCTCTCACTTAAATGACAAATGTTGGGACGCCTGGGTGGCTAAGTTGGTTAAGTGTCTGCCTTCAGCTCAGGTCATGATCCCAGGGTCTTGGGACTGAGTCCCACACTGGGCTTCCTGCTCAGTGGGGAGTCTGCTTCTCCCTCTGCCTGTGCTGACAAATGAGATCTTTAAAAAAAAAAAAAGCCAAATGCAAACCAAATGAAAACATGTGATATGAAAAAAAACAACCAACAAAATCAATAACTGAATCTGGGGCGCCTGGGTGGCTCAATCGGTTAAGCGTCTGACTCTTGATTTTGGCTCAGGTCATGTTCTAGGGTTGTGAGATGGAGCCCCACATCGGGCTCCGTGCTAGGGGTGAAACTTGCTTAAGATTCTCTCTCTCCCTCCTTCTCCTCTGCACCCCACTCCCACACCGCTTGCACTCTCTCTTAAAAAAAGAAAAAATAACTGAATCTGAATTCATTCCAACTGAAATTAATTTTATAGAACAATTTGACAAAAACTTTGTAATATTATGTTTGAGGTGTTCAAAGAGCTAAATGAAGGTTTAATTTCTACTAAATAATAAAATTATTTTATCAATAAGAGAAGCAAAGGGGGATGGAGGAGAGAGGAAAAGGTGGAACACAGGACATCTTTAGGTCAGCAGAATCATTCTGTACGATACTGTAAGGACAGGATTCTGTATTCTGTATGTAACACGGATATATGACATGATGCATTTGTCAAACTCCTAGAACTGCATAACACAAAGAGCGAAACAATGTAAACCATGGGCTTTAGTTAATAATAATGTACCAATACTGGCTTATCAGCTGTAAAACATGGCCACACTAATGCAAGATGGTAACAGAGGAATTTGTGGTGTGTGAGTGTGTGTGGGGGGATAGTCTACAAGAACTCTTTCTGCATAATTTTTTTGTCAATTTAAAACTGCTCCAAAAAATAGCCTATTTAACAAAAAAGCGACAAGCAGAAATCATACAAGAACATAAAGGACCAATCACTTATCTTGAATATAAAAAATAAAATTATAATTAAAGTTGTGGAAGCATTTTTTTGTAGAATAACTTGTTAATGCTATAAAAAATAATGGAATAGTAATACCACATTGTTACCGTGGCTTTGTGAGGGAGTAAAATTGTGGGAGAACTTTCATGATTGGCTTTATATATTTCTATAACGTTTTAATTTTCTATAAGCACGTATTCTGTAAACTTAAAGAAATCCACTACACTTGCAAAAAAAAATATTTTAAAAATATGCTAGTACATATACATTTGAATATTGCCCTTCAAAGCAAATTATCTTAGCCATGAATTCTACTAGTTAAAATAATGCTGAACGTCTGGGGCACCTGGGTGGCTCGGTCGTTAAGCATCTGCCTTCGGCTCAGGTCGTGGTCCCAGGGTCCTGGGATCGAGTCCTGCATTGGGGTCCCTGCTCGGCCAGGAGCCTGCTTCTCCCTGTCCCACTCCCCCTGCTTGTGTTCCTGCTCTTGCTATCTCTGTCAGATAAATAAATAAAATCTTAAAAAAAAAAAAAAAAGTCTTGGGGCACCTGGGTGGCTCAGTCGTTAAGCGCCTGCCTTCGGCTCAGGTCATGGTCCCAGGGTCCTGGGATCGAGCCCCGCATCGGGCTCCCTGCTCGGCCAGGAGCCTGCTTCTCCCTCTCCCACTCCCCCTGCTTGTGTTCCCTCTCTCGCTCTCTCTCTCCCTGTCAAATAAATAAATAAAATCTTTAAAAAAATAACAATAATAATGCTAAGTCTTCTTTCTTAGAGTATAATAAATTTCCTTCCTTATTAGATTATGTAATATACTGCCAAGAAGACCGCACTGTAAGATGTTTATAGCGTAAGTATTTTTAAATGGCCGCACAGTATAATGAATGCAGAAAAATGTTCAGTATGTTTGTCTCCAGTGCGATTCCATTTCTGTATAAATTACGTTTATACATGGATACATCTATTAAAAATAATATACACAAGATATATTCTAAAGTTTTTTAAAAATGGTAATCTTGGAGGCACACTGACTTACAGATTATTTTTATTTGTTGGCCAAGGTAATTACTTTAGAAAGACATCTGAATGTACATGTCCAATTTACTTATTTACATGTAAAGAATACAAACTATTAAATATCTCCCCACTCTGTGCAGAATATGCGGTGGGAATGGCAAATGACACACGTTAGATGTTAAATACCTGCTGAGTGAACTGAATGGCTAAGTCACATCAGATTTACTATTCTGCAACCTGAATTTTTCATTCAAGCATTTATCATTGAGAATTTCCCCAAAGAATTAAAAACAAAAAGGACCAATCCTACTCACACCATTTTGTTAAAATGGTAGTCCATTGAGTGGACACTCTCACATGTATTTTATCCAGTGGTTCTCAGCTCAGGGTGGTGGTGGTACCTTGAGTATTTGAGAATGTAGGTGGAGGGGACAAGGTCATTTTTTGGGTTGAAGGTGATGATACTAGCACTGAGTACTCAATGCTATGCTTCCTACACTGTGTAAAAATCTGGCCTGTGGAAAGGGCCCAAAGTGCTTCTTTTGAGAACTACTGATTACCAATCTCTTCTCTGTGGATTTCAGGTTGATTCCAAATTTTTGTTATGATTATTAACATTCATTATGTCCTTGCTCATATATCTTGCCTGTTTCTTAGATGAGTTTCTAGAACTGAAATTATGGAATATCAGAATATCCACATTTTAGAGTCTTTTGATATACAGTGTAATGTTCTCTAGAAATACATGATATTTTCTCTAGAAAAATAGTATTTTCATTTCACTCCTTAGTATTTAGGTTGACTATCCTTTTTTAAACATTTTATTTATTTGACAGAGAGAGAGCACAAGCAGGGGGAGAGGGAGAAGCAGGCCTCCCGCTGAGCGGTGAACCCAACATGGGGCTCGATCCCCTGGTATCACGATCTAAGCTGAAGGCAGACACTTAACCAACTGAGCCACCCATGTGTCCCTAGGTTGACTATCTTTTTATATGTTTACTGGTATTTGGCATTTTTAAATTTGAAAATTGCTTATTTGTATGTCTTACACATTCTTGTACTAGAGTGTTCTTTTTTCTTTTTTTAATTTCAGCTTTATTGAGGTATCACTGACAAAACTGCAAAATATTTAAAGTATGCATTGTAGTAACTTGATATATGTATATATTGTGATAGGATTTCCCTTATCTAGTTAACCAATACTCATCGTTTTCTTACTGACCTAAGAGCTCTTTAAATTTTAGGACTACTAATTCTGTCATCAATGTCACAAAATTTTTTTCCTGTTTGTTACCTATTTTTCAATATATGTTTATGGTATTTTCTTTTTTCCTATATAAAATTTTTTCTTCTGTCAGCAAATCTTTTTCCTTTATGGCATCTGAAATTTGTAATGCGCAGGAGTGGTTTTCCACACCCCGAGATTACAAAAATGACAATTTTGTTTTCTTCTATTATTTTTGTGTTTTTTCACATTAGAATTTTTGATCTGAAATGGACCTTAAGTTAAGGTGAGAGGGAATATCTGCTACTGTGAATTGGCTCTTTTGTTTATGACACTTTCGCAATGCTTGTAGTCTCAAGATGTATCTAGTGCGTGATCACCTCACTGAAATCTTTCATAAATAAAATTTTTCTTTTTGGGTTTTGATATAATAATCATATCATATACAATAAGAATTTTATCCCCCTTGTTTTCTTTTGTTTTTTTTTTTAAAGATTTTATTTATTTATTTGACAGAGAGAGACACAGCGAGAGAGGGAACACAAGCAGGGGGAGCAGGAGAGGGAGAAGCAGGCCTCCCGCGGAGCAGGGAGCCCGATGCGGGGCTCGATCCCAGGACCCCGGGATCACGACCTGAGCCGAAGGCAGACGCTTAACGACTGAGCCACCCAGGCACCCCTTGTTTTCTTTTCTTGACTTAACACACTAACTAGAAATTTTCGGAGGTGATAAATAATAATGTTGGGTTTTGGCACTGTCATCTGGCTTCTGACTTTAGTGGGAAGATCTCTCATGTCTCAGAGTTGTGTAATGTTGGTTGTTGGGCTGATCGATTTTTAAAAATACTTCTCATCTTCTTAAAATATACAAGGTACTTCTAGGGATGCTTTCAATAGCCTACTTCTCTTTTAAGAAGCTGTTCAAATATGTGTGAATAGATGTCTTCTTTCATTTTTCGATAAATTCCCCAAGCAAGCAGAGGATTAGCAATGCCTACAGGATCAGTTACAAGTCAAGGAGGAAGGTGTCTTATTTCATGGGCAACTCTTTATTTTCCATTTTTCCAACACTGTTTTGCAGTTCTTGGTCTACCTTTCTCATGAAACTTGGCTCCTGATAACTACTGGAGAGATTATGTCATAGAGCATAAAGGCTATCCTCAAGAGGGTTCTCAAAATGTTTTCCTTTAAACAGACTGACCTCTAAGAGTGGCTACGTTAGAGATTACAATACACCTTCAGATCTAAAACCTCTGTCCTTTTTCAAAAGACACGTGTCCCACCATTTTTAGTCTCTGTACAAAAATGTAAGCTCTAGAAACAAGCTGACATTTAAAACTTAACCAAAGTTGCAAGGGGAAAAAAAAAAAAAGAATAAAGTTAAATGCTAAACGTTGGACACAGAAGGAAAGGAAATACCTTCTTACCTGCACTTCAATCTGTAGGTCTTTGTCCAGGAGCGCTCTCTTTTTTAGTATTTCAGCTTTGAGTTGTTCTTTGTGTTTGAAGAGCAGCGCGGAGAGCTTGGTGGCATTCTGCTTGCTACGTTTCTGTTCCACGCTCTCTTCACGCTTCCGTTTTTTTGCTGCCTGTTTTTCTTCTTTATCTATCTTATCCAAAATATACTTCATCACCTGGTTACAGACAATCATTCTAGAGAGAAATACACAATCCATGTAATGCTGGGCATTTCATTCTGAAAGGCTTAAGAAATAATTTTTCTATGTGTCTATGGTTGATACACAAACTTTCTGTGACTGGAAAGCTTCAAGGAGTGATTCAAACCAGTTATGAGCAGCTAGTAGTGCCAAGGGTTCTCATTTAATGAACTTCAGCCAAGATTTAAAAAAACAAAAAAACAAAAAACCGTAAACTCAGACCTCCCGTGCGTGTGCACGCTAAAGAAGAAAGGCTGGTATACAACGAGTCCTTGTGTTCCTGGGTTATAAACATTTCTCCCTACCTTTGATTCTCTTCTCTTTCAGCTGGAGTCATGGTCTTTTTCTGCTTTAAATGTTCTATTACAGCATTATGCTTCATCACCACCTTCAGGACAGAACAAAATCCCAAAGTGCATATTTTATATAATGACTGCAAGTTGGTATACAGATAACAACAGCAGAAATCTGAGCACATGTATGTTTTCCAAAGAAACTGTAAGAATTTTATATCCTAATACAAAAGAAATTAGAGCTACAACAATATGGCCTGGGTGCTTACCGTGTACTGGGCACTGTGCTAAGTAAGCACCTGACATTACCTCAATTATTCCTCCTAACAACACTGAAAGGGATAATTTTATAAAGAGATTCTGAGACATGAAAAACTTAACTCACTTGTTTGAGATTAAATACGTACTATAAGCTGTAATTTTTACCCAGCTATCATTCTCCAACAGCCGTATTTTTTTTAACATTACGCTCACTTTCTTGGCATCAATTTCAAATGTTTTCCCTCCTCCCCGTCCCAATTTGCACAGAGATTAGGATAAAGACAGACATTGTAATAATTCTCAAATTGCACACTACACAGTACTAAAAGCTGGGTAATGATGCAGTTGAACATATACATGACATCAATTTATAAGAATATTACCATACACTTTTAAAATCCCTTTGCTGTTTAAAAAGTGCTTCTAATCACGTTGTAGTAGAATCATCAAACGTGCTAAGAGACCAGATCTTAATTATTCCCACCACTAAAAAGAAATGATGCTTATATGACGTAACAGAGGCGCTGACTATTGCTACAATGGCAATCCTGTTCCAAGTACCAGTGTATCAAATCAACATGTTGTACACCTTAAATTTATACAATGCTATATGTCAAGCATATCCCAATAAAAAATAGAAAGTGCTTCTACATACATGACCTCATTCAATCATTACAATAATCTTGTATGGCTGGAAAGAGAGGGAGTATTAATGAGGATATAGAGCTCAAGGGAGAGAGATGAGTTTCACAGACGGAATAGAAGACCCCGGAACTGAACACAGGTCTTATGACTTGGGAACACTTGAAATCCACACTCAAACTCCTGACTAATGCTGTTGACGCAAAGACAGTTTTCTCCAGTGATGCTACAGGATCTTATACACGGGACTTCATTTTAAGTAGAGTAATTCTAACTCCTCTGAACGGCCTTACTTCACTAAGACGCTACTGCAGGACGGCACTTTTTATTTCAGCTACGGAACAGAAGAATGTCAACCTTTTACAAAGGTGTGGTTAGAAATGCAAGTGAGTTTCCACTGTCTATAATTTGCTTGGTCTACATGCAAACTAAGGACTGACAATTGCAAAGAACTTCAAACAAAGGACTGTGACACCTGATGGGGCTTTGAGCTTAGTCAGACCTTCAAGTTTTGTATTCATAGTACTCAAACTCCTAACTCCATTCTTCCCATCTTAGTTCTCCCCGAATACAGGTAGTTCTTCTAATAAGCACTGATTGTTTACATCCAACAGAGTTCCAAGCCATGGTAATCATTCGTTATTTCTTGTCAATCCAGTGCTGCTTCTAAATTGAACCATCAATGACTTTTGTCTCATGTCGGAAACCTAACACAACCAACACTAGGTCTACTGCACAGCACAATCATTCAAGCTACTGAACATGCTGCTTTTACTTAATAACTTTACCTGTTTCTGAATGATTTCACTTTGATTAGAAGCTTGGAGAGTGTGTTCCCGCTTAATTTCTATCTGTTGCTGCTTCTTCTTTTGCTGCTGATCCCTGAGTTGCTGAACCCTCTGCAACTGCTCTTGCACACTGGCTGCCTGCACTGTAACCACATTCTGAATCTGGTGAGTCTGCACAGGACTGCTTTGCTGAATTTGCATGGGTAACTGGAGTTTGATTTGCTGGGGCACACCACCTTGCTGGGCCTGTATCTGAGCCACAACCTGCGACTGGATCTGAGACAGAACCTGGACTTGTTGCAGCTGAGGCACAGCAATGACTTGGGGCTGTGGCTGCTGTATCTGTAGCTGAGGACGGGATGGGGATGACACAGTAACTTGACTTAACGTCTGTCCTGATGAAAGAGTTTGAGTTGGAGACTGTACCTGGGGTTGTGATTGTGGCTGGCCCTGGGAAGGTATCTGAAGAGATGTATGTGGCTGAATTGGAATCGGTTGTGAGGTTGTAGTCTGACCCTGGGATTGCTGTCCAGGAGACACTTGGGATGGAGTCGATGGACGTATTCGAGTCTGTGGTGGACTTTGGACGCGAGCAGGAGACTGTCCTTGGACATTACTTTGAGGCTGACACTGTACTGCGACTTGGGGTTTGGATGACTGTGCTTGGGTGGGTTGTGCTTCAGAAGGGACATGGGATGCGACAGTTGTTTGGGTCTGAACTTCAGGCTGAGTCTGAACTTCAGGCTGAGCTGGGGACGGGGGCTGGGTTTGGGGCTGGGGCTGAGCTGAAGGCTGAGCAGTCTGTGGCTGGGCTTCTGGAGGACTCACACTCGGTGACTGAGCTGGTGGCAAGGTTTTGGCTTGTTGCACCTGTGTCGGGGATGATAATTTACTCTGTCTTTGTTCACTTGTACCTGTGAAAAAGAAAGACCAAATATTTCTGTTACTCTAGAACACAGGATCTTGGTAAAAGAAGAATTTGAAGGGGATTTTCTAAAGGTGAGAATCCCTTATTTTAGTATAGAAGATTGATGCCTTAGGGGCGCCTGGGTGGCTCAGTCATTAAGCATCTGCCTTCGGCTCAGGTCATGATCTCAGGGTCCTGGGATCGAGCCCCACATCGGGCTCCCTGCTCGGCGGGGAGCCTGCTTCTCCCTCTCCCACTCCCCCTGCTTGTGTTCCCTCTCTCGCTGTGTCTCTGTCAAATAAATAAATAAAACCTTAAAAAAAAAAAGACTAATGTCTTAGAAATGTTCCACAGACACACTTGAGGTAGGACTCTCCTAACTGGGGAGCCGGGTCCTGCTTCAAGGCTGCCCTCTGCACACGCTAACGCTCCAGAGCACTGGCTTTTAAAGCAAGGTGCAGTCTCTGGAAATCAGCCAGGACTTCTGGCATAAGGCTAATGCTAAAACCTCATTTTTCTCCTATGGCATGGTGAGGGCAGCTTTCAGGAGGAGGCTAACAAAGTGGTTCTGGACCTGCAGCTCTCAGATGTAGGCTATGAGCTAGACAGATCCACCTTCCCTGAGATTATCTGCATGACTCAATCAGTGCCTACAAAGCTGGGCAAGAAGCAAGTGTGAGCACAGTTACCATGATAGCCACTATTTTTTGCTCCCCACCCCAATTTTCTATATTTTTTTATGGGGGGATGGAGGTGCAGGGAGCCTGTAGGAACAAAAGATGCTGTGAGGCTGACCAGTCATCTCGTAAGCTCACTGGCTTGAGGCATATCCTCCCAAAGCTAAGCAGTGGGCCTCCATCCCTCTATTAGCCCAGCCACTTGAGGAATAACGCGCAGCGTTTCCGGTAACCCCGAGTGCTACCTGCTGCTGTAGTGGAAACAGTGCTGGTGGTGGTGCTGGCTGCTGCGGCCGTCGTTGCCAGAGGCGTAAAGAGGAACCGCTGAACAGTCCCGTTTGGCATGGCAGCTTGCATCAGCTGCTGGCCTGGACCCGGAAGTATGGTCACCCCTTGAGGTATCAACTGCAACTGTCCAGTCGTTTGACCTTGTCCTTGAATTACTACTGTCAAACCTTGATTGCCACCCTGTGGAAAAGAACAGACAACATGTAAACAGTGTTCAAGGCATCAATCTGTAAGTATATCACTTTTATGTTAGAAAGATCCTTTAATGTAATGAAAACATATACTTGAATGTCTACAGAACAGCACCAGAAGGAATTCAGATAAGCTAAAATAAGAATATTTATTTGGGAAGACTGCTGTTGTACAGTGGAAAAAACATGAACTAAAAATGCAGAGTTCCAGTCCAAGCTCTCCAAATGGACAGCCAGGTATCTGTCTACAAGTGACATTACTCCTCCAGATCTAAATTTCCCCAATCTATAAAGTAAGGGCGTTGAGGTGAATGACTAACGTCTCCACAAAATTCTGATTTTAAACCATATTTTAAACCATATGAATATTATATTCATATTATTTTATAATTTTCAAAGCATCTTTATATATACTGTCTGTATATTGTTTGATCTTCACAATGGACTTGTGATTTCGTGGAGTAGTGAGAGAAAATATTACTATGATCTTACCACTAATTAGAAATTCAAGGTTAGAAAGTTTAAGTCACTTGTCCAAAGTAGGAGACCAAGTTAAAGGTAAGATAAAATGAGGAGCCCAGATCTCCTGGTTTCAGTTTTTCAACATGTACCAGATTACCCATGGTGTGTGTCTCTGTGTGCACTCTAGTATAAAAAGCTTAGGGTTTAGACAGGGAATGCAAACACCAAGTCAGGAGGGTTGCTAATGCCCACATAGTTCTCAAAATGGGGACCAGGAAGTAAAAACTCTGTACTACCTCTTCTGTCCAGGACTTACTAATCCAGTGACCTCAACTACCAGGGACATGGCAGAGAGTCAGAAAGCAAAGTAAAAACAACCCACCCCAAATTCCCAACAGCCAAAACTGACACCACAAAGTTCATGTACTGAACTCCATATACTTCACTCATGAGTCCCTTATTTACTCTTGCATTTCAAAAATACGTTAAGACATCAAGTGTAGTTTGAAAACTAATTATAAAGTAAACCTCTATAAAATCAGCATTCAGGTCACCATCACCAGCATCCAAGAAGCCCCCGCTGTGATCTGCTCTGATCTCCATTCCCCTGGAGGTAACCACTGTTCTCAGTGCTACTGTAGCATTGCACTTCTTCATAGTGCTACTGCGTAGGTATGGATCTTTTCTTTTTTTTTTAAGATTTATTTATTTATCTTTAGAGAGAGTGGGTGGGGGAGAGAATCTGGAGCAGACTCCCTGCTGAGTGGAGAGCCCAACACGGAGCTCAATCTCACAATCCCGAGATCACAACCTGAGTCAAAATCAAGAGTCGGACACTAAACCGACTGAGCCACCCAGACACCAGCTGTAGATCTTTATAGGGCTCTGGGTTCACAACTTCAAGAGCACCAACCATGAAGAACACGATGGGAATGACACCCCTCCAGGTAGGCAATGCAATAGCCCTGTATCCCTATACAATAGAGCTAGTTTTGCTTGTTTCTGAATTTTATGCGAATGGAATCATGTTTGTTACGTGCTCTTTTAGCTCAACAATGTGGTTTTGTGTGGCTGCAGTTTTTCATTTTCATTGCTGTAGGAATGTACCACAATTTACCTAACTGATAGTAGACAGACATCTGGGTTGTTCCCACGTTTTTACTCTTGTGAACCATGCTGCTATGAATACTCATGCTCATTACCCTGGTGCTCACATGAACAAGCACTTCGTTAGGGACTACACCTAGAAAAACTCCTGGACGTATGCACATATCCTCGACTTTGCTAGATAATGTCTAGGAGCTTTCCAAACGACTCAACCAATTTATACTACCAGCAGTCGTGCATGAAAGTTCATTTTGTTTCATGTCTTTGCCAATTCTTGATCCTGACATGTTAATTTATACCATGCTCTTATGGACATAGCTTTAATATTCATTTCCCTCATTACTAACAGAGCTCAGTACTTTTTTTGATTTTGGAATTTAGATTTCCTCTTTAAGTTTGTTTGCCTTTTTTTTTTAACTGAGCTTTGCCATTTTGCCTTCTTGATTTTTAGTTATTCTTTATGTATTTTGGATAATAGTCCTTGTTTGACTGTATTTATATCTTCTCTCATTCTTTTCACTTTTATAATGTTTGCTGAACTGAAGTTCTTATTTTTGATGTAGCTGAATTTACAAATCTTTTCCTTTACTTTTAGTGTTTTTTTTGTTTGTTTTTTTAAGTAAGAAAGCCCTTCTTTTCCTACCTTAAGTTATGAAGGTTTTCTTCTATCATGCTTTCTGAAAGTATTATAGCTTTACACTTTCACAGGTAGGACTTTTATCCTCCTGGAACTGAGTTTATGAGTGAGGTAGTGGCCTACTTTCATAGCTTCCCATATATTGTCCCAACACCATTTACTGAACAGTCTGTCCTTTTCTCAGTGACCTGCAATGATACTTCTATCGTAGAACAAGTGTCCACGTATGCACGGTCACTTTCTGCATTCTCTGCTGTGCTACTGGTCTCTCCGTCCTTGTTGTCTGTACCCTTCTGTATTAATGAGTGAGGCATCGTAAGAAGTTTTGGTATCAGGTTATCACATAGGGCAAAGCCTCTTGTTCTTCAAAAGTGTTATAGCTATTCTTTCTCCTTTGCATTTCCACATAAATTTTTAAAAATCAGCCTGTCAAGTTCCACAAAAAAAATCTCCTGGGATTTTTACAGGAACCGCATTCAATCTATTGATTACTACTAGAAGAACTGGTAACAATAATGAATCTTGCAAGAAAGCAACTTATGTACTCAAATTTTATATTTCCCATGGAAATTGGTCAACTAGTAATGTTTTGGTAGTTAAAAAGATTATCCATCTGGCTGTTTTAGTTCACAGTCTAAGGTCTAAGCACTCTAGATAACTGAAATTTATTTTATCTTGCCTTTAAGAAATATTTTTGTTCGACTCTAGGAAGCAGCCATTTCTTTAAAAAGTGCGTTATAAAGTTCTGAGAGTAAGTACATGGCTTTGTTTTGTTTTGTTTTTTAAATATATTTGGGGGGGCAGGGGGAGGGGCAGAGGGAGGAGAGAAAGAATCTCAAGGAGACTCCCCACTGAGCGTGGAGCCTGACCCAGGAATCAATCTCACGACCCTGAGATCATGACCTGAGCCAAAACCAAGAGCTGGACGCTTAACCGACTGAGTCACCCAGGTGCCCTAAGTACATGTTTTTAAACTTACTCCAAGAATAAATAAATGATCACCTCTAAAGTTAAAATGAAGAATGTTAACTAAGTGGAATTAAAAGCTTAAAAAAAAAAGTTAAAATGAAGTTGCATTACTTACGTGGCCCTGTGTTAACTGAGTGAGCTGAGCCATGGTAAGCTTCACCTGTCCCTGTTGGGGGCGAGGGGACTGTGAGGTTGAAGACTGCAGATTTGTGCTGGATGCTCCCGAAGTTAATCCTTTCTGCCCAGGGGTCGAGGAAACCGCACTCGGGGCAGAGACTGCGGTGGAGACAGGCTGCCCTCTAATGATCTGAGTCACCACTTGTTGAGGAGTACCTACACACACGGCAGAGCGCTATGAATGCTTATATGCCCTGAAGCAGTATTCTGAGTTGAAATATTGTCCAACACATCAGATGAATGTATGCTTTTCAATTTTCACAAAGACCGATGTGATGCTGTCAGCCCAAGGATGCACTCAGACATATACCCACACCCAGAGTTCCACCTGGTTGTCAGTGAACCTGTTTTCGCTCGGCTCACTGACAACCATCCCCTAGTTCTTGCTATCTGCAGTAGAGTGAAAACACAATCAAGATTCTTCCCACAAGTCTAAAGCTAAAATGACAATAGGGAAGACTGAAGAAAAAATACATAATAAAGAGCCATTTTATAAGGCTGCCTTTCCTTTGGAATATTTAAAATAAGAAGATAATCTAATGTATAATGAATTCATATGAACTTCATATGAATTTTAAACGTAACAAACAGAATAGGACTATTCTGAACCAATTATGTTTATAAATGAGCTTTTCTTATAGCTTTTCACCAGATAGTTAGGGAGAACCATGAGGTCAAGGATCACTTTATCCTCAACATCAGGGCAAAATGCTCAAAGAATACGTCTATAGTTCATTGTTCAATATCTACTGAATGAATGAATTTAAATTAGAATGGCTCTACAGTCTTCTAAAAACTTTCACCCTCATTTAACTTGCTGAAACTAGAAGACAAAACAGGTGGAATTTTTCCCTTGTGGAATAATTGCTAAGAGTAATTATTTGGTAGCTAATTTTACATTTACAATGTCCTAATTCGTTATTAATTAGTGAGTACCATCACATTTCTGAAGTTTTATATTCATTTTTTTTTCCATTGCTGAGTACATATATATTTCTGTACATATACACAGATATTTCTTTTAATGAATGGTGTTTATGTGTAACATTGCAAGTCTTGACCCATTCAGAATACCTTCCCCTTTTATCCTTTTTTAAATAATGCCATAGTGAAATCCCTGTTTATAAATTTTTATGCACTTCTGGTTATTTCCTTAAAATAAACTCCCCCCAGTATTACTGGGTTTCTAACGGGAACACAGTACTAAATTGAATTTTATATAGGTTATACCAACTCACACTCTCACCATCACTGAGTTTCTATTTCACTGAACCCTTGCCAACCATAGGTACTATCACTAAAGTACAATATTCCAGCAATTAGAAATGGTATGACAGCATCATGGTCTCTGAATTTCTTCAATTACTATAGAGGGTCAGCATTTAAACCCGTGTCAAGTCATTATGCTTAATCTGTGAACTCTCTCTCCACACTCTTCCCATTTCTCTTTTCCTACTTATTTATAGGTGCTTTTTACAGATTAAGATAAAAATTACAACTATGTATTGTTTCTACTTTGCATTCTGCCTTTTATTTCTTTTTAAATATCAAAGTTTTTTTTTTTTTTTTTTTTTTAACATGTATGTGTGTGTTTCTTGTTCTGGCTTCAATTACTTCTTTTAAATTTTCCTGCATTCTCTAATCAGATATGTCTTCCCAAATATGTTCTTAGTCATGGTATGTGTTGGCAGAGGTCTGCCCCACCACCAAAACTATAAACTGATTATTCCAGTATCATTTGCTGTTAAGTCCAGTCTTTCCTTCCTAATTCAAAATGACACCTTCGTCACACTGCAAATTCTCACATATAATGCCTCTTTAGTTGCTTCTATCGATCTAGTTTCCTCTGGTGTCACAGTGCTAATTCTGGTGGGGTACAACACGCTCTAACAACTGGCAGTGCATTTGCCATCATTACTCTTATCTTCTAAACTTTTCTCAATTAATCTCTTCCATTTATTCTTAAGATGAACCAAAAAAAAAAAAAAAATTACATCATATGAAGTCAAGTGCCTTAATTTGAGAACTTCTGGACCTCACGTTATGTCCTTGTACTGCAGTTCGAGGAACAATGCATGAAAAATTACTTTAGTTGATTCCCTGGTACTGATATGATGCCATCATAAACAAAGATGGATTAAAGGGTTAGTGCTGCTCATTCAGATGATCCCCAACACGTACATGTTAATTTGAGATGATCACCAAAATGTAAATTCAAAAATTGAAAAATTTTTATTACATCCAGGAAGTCTGTGGATTCAGTTTTGGGAAAGGCTAGTGTGGTGGTAGGAACAGGATAAGCTGAGCTACACATAATCAGAGACACACCCCACATCCACCCACCCTCCAGCTCTCTGGCCACAACTCCTAGAATTCCACACCTTCACTGGGCCCCACCAGACCCACTGGCCACCTGGAGACACACTCGTATGTGTAACTGTGGATTCACATCACGCAAGTCAAACACATAACTAAAACTACATAAGGCAATACGGAACAAAGGCTCTGTATCTTGCAATCACCAATTTTTTTCAGTTTTGTAAGTATATTACCATTTGTCATCTATAATTTTTTTTCTCATTTACATTACATTACACTTTTATTGTTCCCTTTAGTTACCTGACAGCTATTTTTAAACAGTAATAGATACTAAATTAATAGTAAAAGTAATAGATACTAAATTAACCAATTGTCCCTGCAGCATTAAGTGAAATAATGGATCATACTTTCTCTTCTGGGGTAAATCCTGTTTAGACTTTAGAAAATTGCCTTTATTTAAATAAAAAAACAAGACGGTGCTTTATTTCATATTAGAACTGTGCTAAAATTGTAAAATGAATGGAAAAGATTTAATCTTTTCTTTGCCCTATGCCCTGGAACTTTTTTTTATAAGAAGAAAATTGCTTCCTAATCATTTCAAAGAATTTTACCCATAAAACCATGAGGTCTGGATTTTTTTGTGGGAAATACTATGGCAACTTTCCAAATTTCTTTCCTTGATATGAGTCATTGAGACTTGAAATTTATAAGCATAGTATATACTTAGGCCTCATTATTCAAACAGATTTAGTTCCTGAGTATGGGGTGTGAGAATCCTCCAATGTCTTACTATAAGAATTCCTATACACAATTCTCTTTTGATTAAAAAAAGTTCATTCTATGGGGCGCCTGGGTGGCTCAGTCGGTTAAGCATTTGACTTTGGCTCAGGTCATAATCTTGGGGTCCTGGGATCTGGCCCTGCATCAGGCTCCCCGCTCAGCTGGGAGTCTACTTGTCCCTCTCCCTTTGCTCATGTTCTCTCTCTCTAATATATAAATAAAATCTTTTAAAAGAAAAGTTCATTCTATTTTTATAGCACTTTCTCATCACTAATTTTGTAAACTAGCATTTTGTTCCCATTTCTCAAGAGTAGACTTGCAAAAGAATGGTTTATTTTAATAACATTTGCCCTTTTCTCTCTCTTTTAAGATTTTATTTTTAAGTAATCTCTATACCCAACATGAGGCTTAAACTCTCAACTCCCAGATCAAGAGTCACATGCTCTATCAACCAAGCCAGCCAGGCACCCGCCCTTTTCTATTTTCTAATTATTACTTGTATTTTTATTTTATTTCCTCCTGTTTTCTTTAAGACTTGTTTTATATATTTTGCTAACTACTGATTAAGACTTAAGAATATGCGGGGGCACCTGGGTGGCTCAGTTGTTGGGCGTTTGCCTTCAGCTCAGGTCATGATCCTGGGGTCCTGGGATCAAGCCCCGCATCGGGCTCCCTGCTTGGCTTCCGGGAAGCCTGCTTCTCCCTCTCTCTCTCCCCCTGCTTGTGTTCCCTCTCTCGCTGTGTCTCTCTCTGTCAAATAAATAAAATCTTTAAAAAAAAAAAAAAAAGACTTAAGAATATGGGGTTTTGGTCTGTTTTATCCTCCAGTGTATTTCAACTGCCTGGAGTAGGTGCTCGAATATTTACTGAATAAATTTGTCTCTGAGTCCAGCTTTGGCAGCATGACTTAGCTGCTACTTGATAATCTGCTTGAACCTATGCATTTGATGTTCCCTTAACTCAAAAGTTACTTATGAGAACATATGTTTTAAAATTTTCAAGCAAGTAAAAATTAGTAGAATAACTTAATATTAACTTCTAGCTTTACTACACAGAATGTGGCCTATACACATTCTACTTTTTGGAAGGAATTCATCAGGTTTTCCCTGACTCATTATGTGACCATTTTTGTATAAAGAGCCCATATATATTTAAAACCAATGTGTGTTCCTGAAGGTTTAACAGCTGACACAGCCTGTTTCTAGTCTACTATGCTTCTGTTGATCCCTCCTTGATATCAAATAGTTTTTGCTTTAAACACTCCAATGAAATCTTATTTGGTTCTTTTTTTTTTTTTTAAAGATTTTATTTTTAAGTAATCTCTACACGTAATGTGGGGCTTGAACCCACAACTCCAAGATCAAGAGTCACAACATGCCCACCAACTAAGCCAGTCAGGCGCCCCTTATTTGGTTCTTAGAGATTCCAAACTGCATCTTCATTGCAACTTTTTATCTTTAAGACAATGTAAAAATCATTGACTTTTGCTCTGTTCAATATTAGTAAGATAATTTTTGTCCTCCCCACCCATACCCCATATCTCCCCTCTTTCTTACTTTCTATTTTTGGTCTTTATTTCATGTATCTTTGCCCATCTTTTTATTAACCTTTTGTGGTAACTCAACTTTAGATATGTTTCTTATTACTGTACAGTTGGATTTTTTTTGTTCTATCTTTACAGGATTCAAATTTTAAATATGGGAACTTTAACCTATTCACATGAACGAAGGGCTGATAATGCCTTTGTAAGCTTTTTTTATGTTTTCCGTTTAAATCCTTCTTAGCTGTTTCCTTGACTTTGTCTGTCTTTTGCCACACAGACTGTTGTCTTTACTCATTCTCTTTACTCCAATGATTTGAATTAATATATATTCTATTTATTAGAGGTTTTGAAAAATTTTTATTAAGCATGCTTGGATCTACTACTCCCTTACTGGCAATGCCAGAAATGAAATAATATGGATGTACCCCAAAATGGATTAGAAATTTAGTATGCTTTGAAGTATTCATTCAAATCGGTATTTTTTAGTATGTAGAGTAGCAAATACGGAGTATTACAGATTTCCCAGACTGGGTATTGAGAAGAAAAATGAAAATGCTGGAGGGATGAATACCTGGCTGTACCATCACAGGTGTTCGAATAATTGCCTTTCCTAGTGTTGACTGTTGGAGTGGTGTTCTAATCACCGTCATACCAGGGCGGATCTGAGGCCCTGTGATTACCTATAAATGACACAAAGGACAATGAATTAAAATGTTTTTAAGACTAAAAGCATGATGGACTTAGAACACAGATCTTTAAACATTCTCTATTGATAAAAAGGTCTACAGAAATGACAAAGGCTCTTGGACATTACATTTTAAATTACATTAAGCATCAGCTTAAAGATGGAGTTCTGAGGGGAGACAATTTAATTCAAATGAGATCATATGAAATTCCTTGTCACTGGATACCAAGTAGAGCTTTATAGACTAGAAGGAAGGGACAAGACTCAGTGAAGCTCTGTTCTATAACCACCATGGCTGCCCACAGGAAAATGTTGAGTCCTATTTTCCCTGAGGTCCAATACATATCTGTCACCCACAGAATATAATAGTAAGATCGGAAACCCAATGTTCTTTCATGTTTTTAGAGGAGAGACTACAGAGCATATTAATTTTCAGTCTTATAATTAGGTTTAGAACATTTTCAAGTCTACAAAACTTCAAACTTTTTTCCATGATACCAGAGCCACAGAAATGATGTATCTAATATGTGTGCATATCAGCTGATAACAAACTAGTTATAATGCCGTGGATTCTATTTTCATTCTACTTCTTAGTTGCACAGCAAGTTTCCCTGGGGCTCCAATGCTGCCCATTGTTTCATATGAAGGAATTTTCTTTACAAAATCCTAGAAAGCATTAATTTGACTCATAACGTATACGAATATGCTATTAACTAAATGTTAAAAATTAACATTTAGCATGATTCATGCTTAGAAATAGAAAAGATTTTTTAAAAAAAATCAGTACTTCATCTCAGATTAAGTAAAAAGCAAAGGAATATTAGAAGCTGGATTAATACTGGAAGAGGCCGTTCTAAAAACTTCAACTTGGTGTGCGTAACACTTCAAAACAAAATAAGCCTGTAAAGAATTCTTACTTGTGAAGTGCTTGTGGTTCCTCCAGAGCCTGAGGTATTGGGCCTGATTGTGACTGTTGCCGTCCTGGGCTGGAATGAAGTAAAGGTCTGCTGGCTTGTACCTGTACTTGATGGAATGATACCCAGGACTTTCTGCTGTACTTGAACAACGCCTTAAAAAAAGATGAAGAAGTCATTAACAACTGCCCCTTTAATAAAAAGCATCAGGTGTTGCTGGGTTTCTGAGGAGGAACTACGTGTGGCAGGGTTTTATAGTGGGCTACATAGAATGTGAGATCCGAGGACTGAAATCAGTGAAAAGGAAATGAAAAATAATGGCGACAGTATGATCTGGCAAATGTGAATTAAAACTCTTCACATTTCCCTTACCTCCTTGTGTTGCTGGCACATTTACAGCGACAATCTTGCTGTTTGCAGGAAGTGGCAGTTTGGTAATTACTTTTCCTGCCATAGTGACTGGATTGCCTGTAATTTGGAACGTCTGACCTGTGCTGGCAATGCTTGTAGCAGATGTGGCAGCTGTGCTGGTGGCTAATGGGGTATAAGACATTTAATAAGCTTTAGATTTAAAATAACCAGCAACGTAGTGACTTATAGGAAGGGCACCAATGCATGAAATGTGGCTCATTTTGTATTTTTAAGACAAACATTCCTCTCCACTCAAAGTAAGTGAACTATGTAAATGTTGAAAGTGAAATAATGTAAGAGAGGAGTTTCGCTAATGTAATAATTATATCATTTGTAACAAACCAACTGTTGCAGCTTGTTTGCTCAATCAGCTGCAGAAGAAAAACAATTTTCTAAAGAAATGTTTCATTTCAGTAAAGGAATGACATTTCTTTTCCCTGAATGAAAGTATAATAACAGTTATGTACCTGAATTTGACTGGCCTTGCTTAACCCACGTAGCAAAGGTCTGATGGAAGTTCTTGTTTTGCTGGAATGTTACAGTGGCTGGAGATCCAACTTTAGTAGTGAGAACCATTTTAGTTCCAGTTGTAACTGAGCCACTTATGGGGGCCACCATAACTTTTTGTGCTGGAGAAATGGTACTAGTTGTACTGTTTGGTGGGGAAGTGGTGGAAGCTGCAATTACTGTAGGCTTCTGCTGTTCCAATCGTTTCTAGAAAAGCCAGGGAGAGAACACATGAACCAAAAGAGTTCTAAATAAAAACAATACCATTCTGCAAGAAGTCCAGCCATAATTTCTCCAAATCTAACTGCATCAAATTTCTAAAATATCTCTGAAAATATATCCATATAAATTTGCCCTTAATTTCCTGAAGAAGGCCATTTTGTTACGACTACACCACAGCCCGTACAATGTCCAAGCTTCCAGACTGCAGATAAGAGAGACACGGGTAATCTCATTGGAGACAGGAACACCTTGCTGCTCAGGGGCAGAATTTAGAGCACAGAGCGAATGATAGAACTGTAAAAGGTTTCTGGTTTACTGTAATGTTAACTTATCCAATTATAAAAAACATGTAAATATTTAAATAATCACTATTCCAGTTGACAAACAGGTAAGCAAGCTGAAAGTTATAATAAAATATCTTTTCTAAACTTCTTATACTCCTCAGTTCAAAACTCTTACAGAAAAATATTTTAGACTATTTTATGCAGAGAGGTATAAGCTGATCAGACGACAGGGTTTTTAAAGACAATCTGTGCATCTTGTATCATAGATTGCTAACATTTCCTGACCGACACGACGACGTAAGCTTCCACATGTAAGAACAAGAGGCAGCACTGATTTCAAACTTCGTGCAAATGCTTTATCATCATTATCTTATTTAATGCTCAGACCAACCCAATAAAGTTACTGGTATTGTAACTTAAAGATGACAAAACTGAGACTCAGAGAGACTGTAAATGGCCTGGACAGAGCTAGTTAGTGGTGGGGCTGAGATGTGTACCAAGATAAAACTGTAATGCTGAACTATCTCCTGCCGTGACATCACAGACAATCTATGTAGGATTGTTTTTGTACACATCCAGTACGCCTGAATATAATGTGAGGTATTTCCCATAGTTTCTCATTCCTCAGAAGAAAAGGAGTTTAGTTTTGGATACTCAGAGATGTCATCTGACTGAAATCAGTTTTAAAAAGGTGGGGGAGGGGGAAAGACAAAGAAACGGAACACATATTTAGTAGTTATTTCCTGAGGGTATGCCTTCAAAATTGGAAATGTTGACTGTATTTGTAAATAAGCATTTTAAATAAATTTTTAAAAGTAAAACATTAGGTTTCACTATAGAGATGACAAAAACACATCCATAAAATGAAAAACAAAACAACTAGTTAGTTTTTCTCTAAATGGACAGATAGACATGAAAAAATCCAAAAGTGTAGTTATCTCAAACTTTGACGTAAGGGAAGGCAATGACCTACAGTACACCAAAGTAAAAGGTGCATAAAAATTTAAAGGAATGTTTTATAAAATGTGAGAGGAAAAAAGCAGTTTGAAATGAATATTTTGGTTGACATAATATGTAATTTTTAAATACTTACATGCAACTAAGTTAGTGATACTCTAAGTAGACCTTTATTGATTTCACCTATATCCTAAAAGTTTACATATTTAAGTTGGCTAAAAACTTTTATAGTATTTTCTCAAGAGAAAAAAGGGGGAATCATCCTTTATGTGAACCCCTAATATTCAGGCACATACAGTACATCATTTATAGTGTGGAAATGCAAAGAAACCATCAGTAGCTTTATGATCCTCAATTATAACAAACTCCTAAGAGTTTTAGTACAATTTGCTTTTTCATGGCCTACAGAGATATTATAGATTGGAACTTGGTAGGAAAACATTATCTTTGAAAATTACCCACAAACACTTCTCAAGCTAATGTAACAATGTGTGCCAACGATATTTTAGTAACAACAAACACTTACCCACTGAATTCTAGAGATAATAAATAAAACCACATGAATATATCGTTATTGTGCTTTTGGTGTGCATGAATTTGGCTAAAAATGTCAATTCGCTGCCAGGTGGGCCTAGTACCAACTCCCCCACCTGCTGGACAGCCAAGCGCTGCTGTTTGAGGTGAGCCTCCATGTGGGCCTTGAAGTCCTCTGCCTTCTTCTGTTCACTAACCTTAGCCTGTTGCTCAACTGCTTGTGCCTTTTCTTTCTCCACTCTGCAGGGGAAAAAAAAAGGAGGAATTTTATCAGAAACTACACTATTAGACAACTGGTATCAAATATTAAGTGAAATCTGGTCGACTTTAATATTATAAAAAGATATAAAATTATTTCTGCTTAAAAACAATAAATGTAAGATAATTAGAAACTGACAAATGGATAAAACACATTAAAATTAGAAACAAGACTTTAACAAATGATCTATAGCTAGCACTTAAAATCAAGAGGTGAAATAAAATTAACTAGGATATACTGAAGTTAAGCTTCAAACATCTGATTACATGTAAACCATTTCCTTACCTTTCAGCAAACGCCCTGATCTCCCACAATTCCAACTCTTCCTCTGCTACCCAAGTTTCGATAATAACAGGGCCAGTTTGCTTGGGCGTTTCTGGTCTCTTTGGCCGTAATGCACTTGATCGAAGGCCTTTCCTCTGAGGTGTAGGTGTTTCTTTGGAAAAGAAATCAGAGCATTTTAAGCAAATATAGCTTCTAAAATTACAATACTTCTGGCATCTCCTCTTAGATCATGAAAAACAGGAGTTGGCAAACTTTTTCTTAAAGGGCCAGATGGTAAATACTTTACACTACGCAGGACAGATGGTCTCTGTTACAACTATTCAGCTGTGCCTCTGTATCATGAAAAGAGCCAGAAACAATACATAAGTGAGTATGTATGGTTGTGTTCCAATCAAACTTTATTAACAAAACCAGGTGGTGGGTCAAAGCTCATGGGCCAGGTTTGCTGGCCCCTGATATAAAAGGCCTGTAAGCCTTTACCCAGCCTGTTCCATCTGCCCGTAACACTACTCCTAGGCTCCATCCCCCTCACTTGACTAACGTCTATTTATCCTTCACACACCGACATGGATACATGTCCTTCAAGAAGCCTAGTGCATTCTTCCCACACAGTTGGGCTGGGGGTCCTTGGCATGTACTATTCTGGCAATGTGTATTTTCCATCACAGCACTGAGAAGGGGGATTTGGAAGTTGCCCATGTAAAGAAGGGATCTGAAACTATTAAGCAGAGGTGAAATCTCCTAATGGTAAGATTTTAAAAATAAAAAGTATTATTGCACATATGAAATAAAATTATTGATTTTAAACTGTATCTCTTGAGTCCGGTCACCTCACTGAACTCTTTTTAGCATTAACAGTTTTGATTCTCGTTATAGAAGTATAATCCTATAACCTTTTCTTTGCTTCTGTGAGAATAGGGGCTGAACCCCCTTCTTCCATGTATTTGCTGTCTAGTGCTTATCATGTAGTTGCTCTATAAATGTTTACTGAATCACACTCTTTATGCCTCTTAAGATTATTTCTACCCTGAGAACTCAAGTATTTCACAACAGCTTTAACCCTTGAATCAAGAGATGGTCAGTGATCACTTATGTGTCATATTCTGCAGCAGGTGTCAGGACAACAAACTAGACAGACTCAGGAGCTGCCTTCTTGGAGCTGACAGTCTGGTGTCAATCACTGCTCCACAGCTTAATTATAAGAGGTATTATTATTCTTTAAGACTTATTTATTTTGAGAGAGAGAGAGCTCACACGCACGCACGAGTACAAGCGGGTGGAGGGGCAGAGGGAGAGAATCTTTCAAGCACACTTCCTGCTGAGCTACAGCCTGACATGGGGCTCGATCCCACAACCCATGAGATCGTGACCTGAGCCAAAACCAAGTCAGACACTCAACCAACTGAGCCACCCAGGTGCCCCTATAAGAGGTATTATTATACTTCTCTGTACCCTCCCTGTGCTTGGAACAATGCCTATAGATATGTGTGTCTAGTGAAATCCTGTTAGGGTTTATTACTTAAATATCATTTTAAAAAATATAATAGATTGTAATGAAAAGATCTCTTTTTCAAAAGTGGAATAAAGAGTTAAGGAAACAATTACAATCAAATTTTTTAAAAAGATTTTATTTATTTGTCAGAGAGAGAGAGTACAAGCAGGGGGAGTGGCAAGCAGAGAGAGAGAAGCAGGCTTCCTGCTGAGCAAGGAGCCTGATGCAGGACTGATCCCAGGACCCTGGGATCATGACCTGAGCTGAAGGCAGACACTTAACTGACTGAGCCACCCAGGTGTCCCTATAATCAAATTTTAATTCATAAAAGATATGGTTAATAGGTCAATAACAAAAGAACAGAATTCTTTGTATTCCTTACCTTTTGGTGCTTCTGGAACTCCAATGGGGCAAATGATTTTCCGGATACAATATTCAGATCGAATGCCATAAGGACCAACATCTCGCCTTTTAATTATCTCTGTTGTTGTGATTTCAGTTTCAGATGTTTCTATGGTGATTTAATCCACATAATATTAATAACCACCTAAAATATTCAGAGACTCAAAAGGTACAACATCTGGTGCTTTAAAAAGGAGACACACATGGAATAAACTTTTGAAAACAATTGATTAATTAATGACTTTAGGGTCACTGCTAGAGTGCAATAATACTTTCTTCCTCAGTGAAAAATTCTAAACTGAGCAAAATGCTATTTGGGGGGCAGCTTAGTTTCTGGCGGCAAAACAGTCAAAATAATAAGAGTAGAAAGAAGCAGCAAGCATAGGGTTCCAGATGTCCCAGTTTAAATGACTTATACTCTACAATAATAAAGATCTTTTTTTAAAAAAAGATTTATTTTTTGAGACTGAGTGCGCGCACACGCGCAAGTGAGTGAGCATGGGGGGTTGTGGGGGTTGGGGGTGGGGTAGGGAGGGAGAGATAGAGTCTCAAGCAGATTCTCTGCTGAGCATGGAGCCCAAGGCAGGGCTCAATCTCACAACCCCAAGATCATGACCTGAGCCAAAATCAAGAGTCAGACGCTTAACCGACTGAGCCACCCAGGTGCCCCAACAAAGATCCTTTAAAAATTCAGACTGGTTCACACATAAGTGACTCACCTTATAATCTGACCCCCCTTCCCTGTCCCCAGGATCTTACAGCATGTGCTGCCCAACTTTAGCAAGCTGTATTTTTATACATAAGTGTTATATTTTAATAAATAACAGAAATGCTTAAAATTAAGTGAACTGTCAAGTGATTTTTTTCTCTTTTCAACTTAAACTAGAAAATAAGAAACCCTTACCTGTCCGCGTAGTCCCTCCTCCTGGAGGAGCCTTGGCCGCCATGTCATCCCATCTCAGGCTTGCCCACAGTAACCGTAACATAAGGCTCACTCCAGCTAAGGACTTTACAGTCTGAAGTCTATACCTGAAAGAAAAACCCAAGAAAAACTACATATGTATTGTGTAGTACACACACACGCACACACGCGCACACACACCTTCTATTATTAAACCAAAGGGCTGTATCTTGTCTTCATTATGATTTTAATAATTATAATAGGATTTTGTAAGCACTGTGGCTATTATACACCCCTTAATAACTTTTTTGTTCCTAGGCATAACATGCATCTAACAACTTAAAAAGGGTCTGTAGTCACTTCAAATACCATATAAATTTGTAAAATGAGCATGTTTCATTTTAAGACTGACATGGCAAGAATTTATGAAGATTTTATACATTTAGCCTAATTCCAAAATATGTGTTAGAGAAATTACAAAGGAGAACAAATATAGAGAAATAACTGTGTTACTAAAGATGATAAAGGTTTTGAAGAAGGATAAAATCTTAACTGACTGATTTGTGCTGAAACAAACTGCAATTGTTTAAATTTTCTCAAAACACAAAACAGAAAAAAAAAAAAAAAAAGACCCCCCCCTACAAATCCAATAAGGCCTTTCCAAATGGACAGAAATTTTGTATCCAAATGGTGGTTCTGCAAAACATGAACTACCGGATGATGAATACCTGCTAATACTAATAAACACTAACCACATTAGAATAATAGTTGGTAGAATTCTACAATATAATCAGTAATAAAAAAGGACAATACTAGATTAGTTACTGATCAGGAGACAAAGGAATCTCTGTGTTCAGGTTTTTTCTAAGCATTGGGTGCAGTTATTGAACATTTTAGATACTCTTTTAAAAATAATATTAAAGATATATTTCAGAATGAATTTATAACTGCAATGAATATTATGTCCCGAGATGGAACTAACCATAAAATACTGTAAAGCAGCCCTAAGGGTATCAATTCTCTATTAGTGTGGTCTTTGTGTAATTAAACTCTGTTGACATTTCCATGTACTTAAATAAATATCCTGATTAATAGAGTATACAGAAAAATCTACACAACTAAAATAATTTCCTCCTCTAACAGAGGTAGAAGGTAAACCTTAAGACAATTTGTATTTGAGAGGCAATGCTTTCTATTCTAAACATTAAGCTGGGAAAATGAACAATGTGAGAAAGGGAAACACTCCAACCAAAAAGTTGCAGCAGCTTCTTAAATTCCCATCTCCGCCTGTGACACCAGGATTTCCTTTGTTGTGCTGTCGCCCTGTGAATCCTCTGACCTGGACAGAACAATTCTTAAATGGGAGGGTGAATGTTATCCAGTGCAGGGATGTCCTGAGAAGGGGGTGGAAAGTACGTGTCACTTTCAGACCACACCCTATAGAAATGCATAGGGAACTCTGGATGCCAAATGGTTATGTATGTGGGAAGAGAAATGTTTCTCATTCTCTCTCTTCTTCCTCAGATTACTCTCTACAACTTCAATGCATCTCTATATTTTGCAATGGAAATACCACAGCAGGGACACACACCAAAAGCCTGTTCATTCACGTATTCGTTCAAAAAATACTTGAGTGCCTTCTATGTGTGTTAGACTAACTGAAAGGAGCTGGAGACAGGGAAATAAATCATAATCTGTTCTCGCATCCTCAGGAGCTGTACCAGAGATAAGTGCGAGGGGCCCCTGACTCGGCTCTGGGATGGGGAGCAGAGCTTAGCTTGAGTCTCAAAGGACAAAGATGCGGAGGTGGCTACACCAGGGCAAGGGGCATACATATGCTCGGGAGGAAAGTGTACCACAGCACACTCTTCTTCCCAGAAACCACATCTGGTGTGCTCTGACTGGAGGGAAGGGGTGTGGAAGCGCAGCAAGAGAGGAAGCCGGCACGAGAGAGGACTGCAGAGTCCAAATGTGCTGCACCAAATGGGAGGACAAAAGAAGAGCCTTGGAGGTGAGTGGTATGAAGGCTTCTGAAACGCATCCAGTATAGGATGGGTTGTAAAGGGAAGTACTTCTCACAGACATGGTGCACAGGTGACGAGCTCACCGCCTGCCACCCCCCAGCCCTGCAGTTGTAGTTAACACTCTGAAGGCTGCTCAGCTCAGTCAGAATATTCACAAAATAGATCTGCCTTTTGGGAGAATGGTTTGGGCAGCACTGTGGAGGCAACTACTGGTTCCAAGTGATAATGAAACACAGAATCAGGGCCTGGGAAAAAGGAAGTAAGAGAATGGACAGTGTGGAGGAAAAAAGAGGCCTAATGAGTTGACAAGACGAGTTTCACTTTTCACTACTGCTCATCCTTAACATTAATAAAGATCAAACATGCACCTCTTGGCATTCTTGGCTTCTACTCTAAGCATCAGACATTATTTTATTCAAGTGTGAGTATAAAAATGCATTTCACATGCATGGTTTTTACAGCAATACACTTTTTAAAAATGCATTCTAAAGTCAAGAATATGTTACATATTTACCCATGCCTCTGTTAGATACAAGGGATTCTGTTTCCCTCAACTTCAGCAAATTTAGACGTTAGCACATATTTGACGGCAATATCTGTTTAAAATATACAGGAAGGTATTTCCTTCCATTAAAAAATGAGAAATTAACTAAACAGATACCAATTGTGCCCACAGTGCATATTAAAACATAATAATACAAGGCTCCTGAAACCCAGCCGTGCAGAAAAGGGCCCTGGGCAACACTTGATCGGAACTGGTTCAGAGAAAAGTGCTTCCCAGTTGAGCCTACCTTCCACTTCAGAAAAGAAAAGAGCAGAAAGGTCGGCCTCCACAACTGCCAGGTCATTTTAATTAAAGTATTTGTACATAGTAACTTTTCCAGTGGGAAAGAAGTTACCTGCAGGACAGTCAAGGATACATTTTGGGACCGCTCTCAATGAAGAAAGCAGAAAAGTGCAGAGTAATCCTATAAATCCATGAACTGTAATGAAGAGTTCCTTGATTCCCTGCAGGATTCTGCAAATCCTTCATTGCAGGCCCTGCAGAGAAATTGTACTTTTCAGCTGTCTCTATTGAATGTGTAATGGAGTGATGATATTTTAATTCAAATCAAAAGATGAGTTATAAAAACCTTGGTCAAACCAACTATGACTGGTCATATTAATAAGTTAATTCCTTTAGAGAGAGTACTCATTTACACTTTTTGTTTTATAATACTAATTATAATATAAAAGAAACAAACAAAAAAAAGGTATGGTTTTAACTTAAAGAAACTGGAACCATAATAAAGACATACAGAAATGAAGCCTAGAGTGCAATGGAGCTGGCTCAGTCACTTGCTAAAATAACTTCAGGTTCCTATCAAAATCTAGCAGCAATCAAGACTGTTCCTGACTTCTAAGCATGCCCCACAGAAACTCTTATGTTTTCAGTGTTTATGTTCCATCCTTTCCAGTTGTGAGGGTGGAGATAAAAAGATAAAAAGACAAGGACATGAAAAAGGACAAAGCAAGGACAGATAATGTGAAATGTGATACAGCAGTACTGGACTGGGATTTAGGAAAACCGGGCACTCTTCCTAACTCTGTCCCTCTGTGGCCAGAGGCAAATTATTACACATCTCTAAAAGATAAGAATTTCTAAGATCCTTTCCCAATATAAAACTACACGATCTGACAATTGCCAACACTACGTACTTATGACTCATCCCCAAAGCTTAATGCCCAGAAAATTTTAAATTAAGACTATTTCTGGGTTTAAAAAAATCCCTAAGGAATCTGAGACTACCTCTTCTCACATAAATAACAAAGAACTCCAAAACAAA
The DNA here is from genome assembly GCF_004348235.1 of Phoca vitulina. Lineage (NCBI taxonomy): Eukaryota > Metazoa > Chordata > Mammalia > Carnivora > Phocidae > Phoca > Phoca vitulina. The sequence continues at coordinate 3,328,693 of NW_022589744.1, forward strand.
TGTTTACCATGCAAATAAATTACATTAGGAGGATTTCCACATTACGATGAACTTTGTGTGATTCCCAGGCATGTTTCCTATGTCTTTATGTTTCTATCAATTACCTAATAGAAATAAAATACAAACATTCCAGAAAGTTGATTATCCAAGTCTGCAATTCTCTCATTCCCAAGGCAAACACATGGCAATAACTTGGAAAGTTAAACCACAAAAACAACTATGTTTGACATGTTTCTTCTGTCTTGTGAAAAGTAAAACTGAATTTCATTTTAAAGAATTCCCTTACATTTTTTCAGTCTTTTATTAAGATTTTTCCCTAAGAAACTTGAGTACCTCCCAGCTGGCCAAATTCAAGATTCTCTGTATCTTATTTCCACTGCTAACTTGGCCCATTAAACTTCTGCTTTCCTGTCGCATCTCTTATTATCTCATTTTTTCTCAAAAAATGAGATATGCTTATCAGATAATGCTTGTAAGACTTTCTCCCTTCCCCAAATACATACCTCCAAGTGATACCAAAGGTTGGTCTAGGAGAAGGATATGGCCATATATCCAAGGCAGGTTTTGCATTGTAATTAAAATAAGGGACTTCTCGGATTCCTCCTTTTCTGGCCAACTTTTTTAAGTCATCATTAGGCAAAACAAATATGCTCTTCTTGCTGCTCTTGGTGATAAACTTTCTATAGGATGGCAGAGCTGTACCTGAACGAGTCTTCTTGGGCCTTGAAAATTTCATGAGTTTCACTTTGTCTCTTGTGGAATATTCTTTGCTCACGGTCATAGATGTCACCAGAGTGCCCCCTGCAGTGGTCAGTGAGTCTGTCACTGTTGTGGTGACCACAGTTTTGCTCTGCTCCTTCACAGAGATGATGTCCACACTGCTGCCTGTGGCGGGTGTGGAAAGCTTTGTTACCGTTGTAGTGGTGGTTGTGACAGTGGATTTGGCACAATTTTCTGTGGACGAGACCACAGTCTGCTTATCACCTTTTGCTACTTTGATTACAGTTTTTGATTCTGTGGCCACCGTGGATGTCATGGTGGTGACTTCTGTGATGACTGTTTTTCTCTTGGGCTCTCCATTGACATTTTCATCTTTGTGGGCGGGCAGATCATTTTCATCAACAAAATCATTACTGAGGTTAGATTCCTCTCCAGAAGTAACAGGTGAGGGAGTAACTTTCTTAACTTCGGAGGTTTCAATTTCCATATCTTCTACCTGATTCGCTGAACTGCTTTCTGGACAAGACAGTGGAGGCATGGGAGCGTGTGCACTCTCAGGCTCTTTGGTTGACGGCACGGTCTCTACGCCATCTTGGTAGTCGCCTTCAGCATCTGAAGATCTCAGTAAAGATGACTTTATTTCCAGGTTGTTTTTTTCATTAAAATCTTCCATGATGACATCACCGTTCATGAATGGCTTTACAGCAGATTCTTTAGCAGTCAAAGACTTAATATCATTTTCAGGAATTATCTTATTTATATTATTAAGCTTTGGTTCAATGTCACCACTTACTACTTTACCCTCAGAGATTTCCTTCAAGCATTCCCCTTTTAAATATGATTTGGGTTTATTATCTTTTCCATTTATTTGAAAGGTACTTGCTTTCTGTCCTTTCTTTTCAGACTCTCGATTTTCATTATTCTTTTTGTCAGTGCTACTTTTTAGACTGACTTGATCAATATATTTATTAACTGATCTCTCCTCTAATTTCTGTTCTTGACTTGGCTTTCTACCATTTGCTTCAGTTACCTTACACTGTGGTCTTTTATCATAGTTTCCAGTGGATTTATCTGGAACAAACTCCCGTTTCAATGGTTCCAAGCCTTCAATACCTTGTTCTTGAGTTATGAACTGCTCAGAAAGACTTTCATTGCTATTCTGAACAATCATATCTTCTTCACTGCTGTCCTGAATAGACATAGTATCAGAACTATTTTCCAAAGTGCTGTTATATTCAGAGACACATCCTAGTTTTCCTTCAAAGTCCACTGCTTTTGACAGAGATGGGAGATCTCTATCATCGGTACTTTTAGGTACTGATGGAAGTGAAGGGCTCTGGGAAGGAGAAACAATGGTGTCATTATCCTCCTGTATGAGTGGTTTTTTGTTCTTATAGATCAAAGTACCAATTTCATCTGCACTGGCTAGTTTGGAGTCACCAATGAGAAAGTCACTTCCTCTTGTTTTAATCTTACCAGGTTCCTGGCCTTGACTGGTAGGTTCAGAGAGACTCTCATCTATGTCGTTTCCAACAGAATTTTGTTTCTGACAGTTTGTCTCTGGACTCTGAATGGAGATGTCATCTAACATTTGATCTTTTGGATAAAGTCTGTCTGTTGTATGATCAGGATCACCGATTCCAAGGATTGAGGAATCGCTTTGTGAACATCCCCGAATCACATCTTCAGATTTACCATTACTTGCATTAGGGCTTTGTTCTTGTCTAAGTGAGTCACTTTGACACCCTTCTTTTGCTTTCATTGTTACTGGTGACTCAGAAAGGCTTTTCAAAGAACTTGTAGAGGTCTTTCCTATACCCTTAATTCCACCCTCCAACTTCATTTTCTCGAGGCGCTGTTTTTCTTCCAGTGTAAACTGTTTAATTCTCCTTTCAAGAAGTCCATCTAGTTTGGATGATTTAATTTTCTTTTTATAACTAGTCCTTAGATGGAAGCCCTCACTGACATTGACCACATCTACTTGAGAACCTTCCTGACAGTTTATACGTGGCTCTGTTTTCACATCATCATCTATCTCCATTGGTTCTTCCTTAAAGGGTTTCTCATTGTCAGAATCTAAAATTTCTTGTACATCTGTGAAACAAAGACATTTACGTAAGTGTAACTTTTAGTCTCAAATGTGGAATTCACAATATTTTATTTTAGAAACTACCAATGTTTCTTATTTTCACTCAAGAGCTTCGATATAAATATATATTTGAAAGCTCCTGATACATGATTAAGATAGATCAATGGACAGGGCTAAACTTTATAAAAGGTTTAAAAACATCTAGTAAATATTTAAATATTCTGATTCTTAGTATCTGAAATTGGAATGTCACAATGTAAAACTACTTAGCATGTGACAGTTAGCCCATACACCAGTACCTTCATGGAAGATTTTGTATAGACTATTTTGTAGTCATAAAATATCTTGGGGCTCATACATTATCGAGCTTATCTAGTTTTTAAAAAATGACTTTTCACAAAAGACAATATAAATTCCTCAGAAGGTTGGACACAGAGTTATTAGCTCATGACCCAGTAATTCCACTACTAGGTGTTTACCCAAGAGGGATGAAAGCATATGTCCATATAAGAACTTGTACACGAACGTCCTTATCAGTATTCATAACAGCCAAAAAGTGGAAACAACCCAAATGTCCATCAACTGATGAATGGATAAACAAAAAGTGGCACATCTATACAATGGACTATTATTCAGAAATAAAAAGGAATGACAAAATGCTGACACATGCTACAACATGGATGAACCTTGAAAACATTACACCAAGTCAAAGAAGCCAGTCACAAAGGACCACATATTATATGATTCCATTTATACAGAACGTCCAAAATTGGGCAAATCCATAGAGACAGAAAGTAGACTAGTAGGCTGGGGAGATTTAGGGAGGACTGGAGACTGACTGCTAATGAGTATGAGGTTTACTTTTGGGGTGATGAGTATGTTCTAAAATTGATTGTGGTGATAGGTGAACAGCTCTGTGAAATACTAAAAAACCACTGAACTGTACACTTTAAATGGGTGAGTTATATAGCAAATGAGTTATGATTCAATAAAGGTGCCATCAAAGAAAGGTAAGGCAGTACCTCTTCTGCTGTGTGAACCAGATCCAATGCAATCTTATCACCCCCAGGCTGCCCTTCACACCTGACTCTCCTTACCTTGGTCCTTCTTCTCAGTAATCTTGGAAACGTCCATTTCACTTTGGTCTGCTCCTTTGGCAGCATCTGAATCTTTTACCTCGCCTTTCTCAGAATCAGGCTCTGTTTTTATTTTTTTTGGACTCCGTGGACTTTTTCTTCTATCTGACTCATCCATATTTTCATCCACATTATTTTTGGCTAAAAAGAATTGAGTATATATACAATTATGGGTAGTCTGAATATTAGCAATTTACTTTAATAAATCTAGTTTAGTGGAGATTATCAAGTAATTTCCAGCAATTTATACCATTGTTTTTTATTAAAAAAAACAAAACACAAAAGTTGAAGATAGTATATACTTTCCTAATACGCTCAGCTGACCTAAAGCATAAAAGGAATGAGTGCATTTTAGATGTTCTTCAGAATCCTTCACATGAGACTATTTCAACTGCTCAATGACTCCACAAAGTCTACATCAGTGTTTCTAACATATTTTGTGTTAAGTATTTATCCTTCTAATGTGATTCTTTAAGTATTTTTCACCTAGAGTCCATGGGTAGACTTCAAGGCTATCCAAGAGCCAGTGAAATTAATTATAAAAGTTTGTTTATGGACTTTTTCTGGGTAGGGAATCATAGCATTTATCACAGAATAAATGAGACTTCAGAGAAATAACCAAATACAATGTTTGGCCTTGTCTGGACCTGATTTACTGCCAACAGTAAAATGGCATCTCTGGCACAACTGGGGTAATTGGAATAGGAACTGACACTCTCAAGATGGATGTGTTAAATACTGTTAGTTTGTTGAACGGGTAATGTCATGATGGTTATGGAATGTCCACTCCAATAAGAGATATATACTGAACTGGTAAATAACACGATTTCTGGAATTTGCTCTAAATACATGGGAAAAAAAAAAACTCCACGAAAAAAAGTAGGCGATGACAACTAACAGGAGAGTGACAGAAGCTGAATGATGGCTGCATGGGAGTTCATTATTCTATTCTCTTTGACTTCCGTGGTAAAGTTGTAGTTTCAAACTTTCCATAAGAGAAAAAAAAACCAAGCCCATGATACAGAACTACTGTCCAGATGAATTTTCTTGGGCCTTACAGGCATTTTCTATTTTTTATTTTCTTCTTCACTTGATCCCAAATATCCCAAGGACTTAGAACCATGTACCTACTTCTTATTTAAATAAATGACTTTTTCCAGAAAGATCTGGCTGAGGGAAGGGAAAAGAGTGCAAAAAACAAACTCGGTATCTGTCAAGACAGTAGGATATTGGTGAAAGAAGAAAAAAATCATAGAAAACGGTGACAGGATGTGTCTGGACCCCCAGGTACCTAAAGGACAAAAACTAAACTGATACTCTCCTTATTCAGTGCTTCTTTAAGTTATTTCAGAATAACTGGGCAATATCTTTTCAATGATTTCAAGGTGCTCAAAGAGAGCTTTATATGATGGTACTAACCCCATTTAAAAGCTTTAATAACCCAGATACTTAAAAGAGACAATTATAAAATATTTGGGGGATTTCCTCTCCATAAAGGTCTTCTTGACATACAGACTACTAATTAATATCCTTTGTTAATCCTTGCACATCAATACCTTTACTAACACTTATAAACTAATATGCAAAACAAATGCATCCAGTCTGAGTTAGAATGGAGGTCAGAGATAAGGACACAGTCAGCAGTCAAACAAGTCGAACATCTAGTCTTCTGATGCTATGTCAAGGTTCCCTGAACTGCATTTGTTTTTTCCAACACATTTGTGCCTCTATCATATGATCAGACTAGATTAGCCATCATTATAAGGACCAGCAGTTCTGAGATTATAAATTGGTGGTTACTAAGGCCTTCACTGTAATTCGTATTGTGTAGTTAAATTAGGCTAACAATGTGCACTGCTACCATCTAAGAGGAAAAGCTCAAAAGATGCTGGAAAACCAACTTGGTACCTGACTGGATAAAGGCCCAGCATTTGGACAATAGAAACCGTATGCTAAGGAAAGTGGATATAAGATAAATCTACAAAAGCCTAACTATTTTGCTTATTGATAATCTGGATTTTACTACACAAGACAAACCAGGTCAGACACAACTAAACAAAAATTCCTTATAATTCTAAGTGCTACGTGGGTAACTGGAGCAACAAAATGGCAATTAAAAAAAATGTTAATCTTTTAGAATTTATTATAAAAGGGCATTTAGCTTGAATATAGTCAGATTATAATAGAATTTAATATTGAATAGTTCTATTTGGCAAACAGAAATATTCATTGAGCATCTATTATGTGCAAGACACTCCCAGTCCCTATAAGTTCCAGTGAGCCTTATGAAATACGTATTTTTTCTGTTAAAGGGTAATCCAAAATGGTAACTTGACCACATTAATGGTTTCAAATATCTAACCAGTCCAGGATTCACCAGAACCATTCACAAGGAAGTCAAATTAGTTAGCTATGTATTAGTTGGCAAATTAGCTGGCTATGTATTACAGTACTCACTGTGGCAAAGGCTTCACAGGAGAGAACACATCACACCGTACATGAGCAAATTACACTGCACAGTGAGAACTGCTTTTGAAAATTGCTCAGGTAACAAAAGAGAGATGGCAATGTAGAGTGCAAAAAGGACAGTGGGAATGAGGAGACATGGATTCCAGTCAGGGCTCTATCCCTCTCAACTTAGGTGACCTGTACATAACTTTACATCTTCATGAAATAATCTGCTCATGGAATGTGAGATTCAAAATAGATGGTCTCTTAACAGGGCAGTTCCCCTCTAGAGTTCTGTGATTCTAAATACTAAAAGTTGTTAGCTAATAGCACAAATTGAGTTAATACCTCCCCCATTTATGTGGTAGTGTTAAGGAAGTCTCTATCACTTCCTTTCTGGCTTTGTTACGTGCTATGACGTTGAGGTTACCAGATAGGTGGTTCCTTAAGAAGTAAGGTAATACTGAATTTAAGATTTTAGAAAAACAATTAGGTGGCTGAGGCCTTTTCTCTTTTTCTTTTTTTTAGTAAGTTCTATTCTATCTTCTGTAACTGGAATCCTAGATATGAAAATCCTGAGAATAAAGGTAATTTAAAGTATTTTAGAGTTTAGGGCGCCTGGGTGGCTCAGTCGTTAAGCATCTGCCTTCGGCTCAGGTCATGATCTCAAGGTCCTGGGATCGAGCCCCGCCATCGGGCTCCCTGCTCTGCGGGAAGCCTGCTTCTCCCTCTCCCTCCTGCTTGTGTTCCCTCTCTCGCTGTCTCTCTCTCAAATAAATAAATAAAATCTTTAGGAAAAAAAAAAAAAAGTATTTTAGAGTTTATTATTAATAAGCTACATTGGCAGTTTTGCATGTTCAATTAAAAATTCCAGAAAAACACTTTTATCCAAAATATGGACAATGTAATACAAATTTATAATAAATAGTACAAAATCAGAAACTATAACACAGAAAAAATAACTTCAGTTACTTACTTCCTTCTAATGACTTTCTGTAATTCACATTAGTATTGCCTGGCAATTTAGGAACAAACCTATAAACGTGAGTTTTACTAATCCAGCTCCAACCACCATATCCTGTTACTCTGTATTCCTCTCCTTTTTGTTTCCAAACCTGGTGTAAATGAAAACATTCTGATTAAAAGAGAATGAGAAAGCTTTTATAAAGCACATCTGGTTTTATGCATTATTACTAAACAAGATCAATAGTCAGGCAAATAAGTTTACCAATCAATTTTATTTTCAACAGAAATCAAAGATTTATGAAAAAACTGATTACAGCCGACCCTTGAACAACATGGGGGTTTGCCGCCCCCCCATGCAGTCAAAAATCCATGTATAACTTTTGACTCCCCCAAAACTTAACTACCGATAGCCTCCTGTTGACCAAAGCCTTACCAATAACATAAACAGCTGATTAACACATTTTGTTTGTTATATGCATTATATACTGAACTCTTTACAACAGAGTAAGCTAAAGAGAAGAAAATGTCATTAAGAAAATCATAAGGAAGGGGGCACCTGGGTGGTGCAGTCGGTTAAGCGTCCGACTCTTACTTTTTATTCAGGTCATGGTCTCAGGGTCATGAGATTGAGCCCCGCGACGGATTCTGCACTCAGCGGGGAGTCTGCTTAAGACTCTCTCTGCCCCTCTACCCCCACCCTTTCTCTAAAATAAATAAATCTTAAAAAAAAAGAAAAGAAACATCAGAAGGAAGAAAAATACACTTGCAGTACTGTACTATATTTACCGGAAAAAATCTGTGTGTAAGTGGACCCATGCAGTTCAAACCCGTGTTTTTCCAAGGTCAATTGTACCCCTTTCTAATATGAAAAATGTAACACAATTTTACAGTTTTCTAACAATTTCAACAAATTAGTCTAATAGCCCACCTATATTCTAGTAAGATAAACCTATGCTTATAAAAATGGCCAGAAAGATTTACTTTGTTCCAACTACATTAAATAAAAGATTGTGTCAAAAGTAAAACAAAATTTAGATATTCAAAGTTGCAGAATACAAGTCTCAGAAATGGCTAACCCTATTTTAAAAGACTATAGTAAAAATTACCTGATGTTTAACTGGAAACGTGTATTTTACCCATGTAGCCTGTTGCATTGTTTCTTCCTCTTCTTGTTTTTTCTCTTTCTTCTTGACTTTCTCCTTTTCTTCTCTTTCAATTGATGTCATCCTGTGTAACCTAAGAATATATGAATGGAAAGACAGAACTGCATTTGACTTTGAAAAATAAATTAAAAAGATAAAAATACACTACTGCAAATTAGGAAGACAGAATCAAAGGATGGTTGGCTATATTCCCATGACCTAGACAACTCCAACTCACAAAAATAAGTAGGTAAATAATTCCATAACGGGAAAAATCAAACAGTAGAAAGAAGCAAAAACATGCCATCCTTCCCATATGTGTCCCTATAAGAAATACACTCACTTATGGCTTATTCCTGAAACTATTCATATATACACCAACATCATATTTACACAAAAGGGATACTACATTCACAACTACACAGCTTTTAATCAATGAATAATTGCACTAGAAGATCTTTTCATACCAGAAGATAGAGACCTTTTTAAAGAATTAAATAATATACCCCACTGCATGGACACACTATAATTTATTGAACCAGTCCCCTATTAAAGAATACATTATTTCCTTCCCACCAAAAAGACCAACAAATCCAAAACCTTCTATTTTAACAACCAATATTTCTAATTCTATCTAGCACTGGGGGTTTTAAAGCCATCACAGGGTCCACTAATGTAGAATTCAGGCTTTCTACATCCATAGAGAAAAAGGCCCACGAGGTTCCGCTTTTGGGTGAGGGGAAGGGCTGGGAAAGAAGGACCCACACCGATTCGCGTCAGTCATTAAACATAGGGCATAGGCCACACTCTTTTTTCAGGACGGAAAATGGCTATCACCACACCCAGCAGTAAGAAGACAGGAGGGTCTGTGGTGAGGCTCTACATTAAGATGATGAGACTGGATTTTTGTAAATGGGAATCTTTCCCATAAACAAGGACACTGACCAAAACCTATGAAGAGAAGAGCCTGTCTCTAAGAGCTCCAGTGGTAGAAAAACTGCTTTAGCACACCCTATCCAGATGTAGCCAATCTTGCGGGCATAGCTACGTGAAAAAAACAAAACCAAACCAAAAAAACAGATCTTTTGTCAACTTGCGGGAGGAGGTGGTGCTGGAAAGATGTGCGAGGGGATTTAATTCTTTTTATCTCTATCCTCCCACTAAAAGTTCCTTATTTATCTCCACTTTCAAGAAAGCTTTGTGTCCCTAGGAATAGAAGACCCTAAAAGCTAGCCTACCCCAGGCCTAGAGAGCTCATGCCTACTAGCTGCACAACCACTAGTAGAGTAAACAATCTTCATTCTCTCACAACTGAGGGGAGGAGGGGAAAGGGAGGAGCTGCTCACGGGGGACTACCTGACTCAAATACCGTCAATCTGCCACTACTCGTGGAACCAGGGAGTGGGGCAAGCTCTGCAGGTACAGCTTGCTGGATAACCTGACAGCCTCAGCCCGCTAGAGTAAGGGAGTGACTGAGCAAGGATCAAGTAGTATTTCTGAACATAGTTTTTGTAGGCTGAGCTTTAAAACCCTCTGAAAGTTCAGGTCTGACAGAGCAACTGAGCTATCTGCGCTGACGGTGGCCGGGAACGGAGCACTGTGTGGGGAGACCACCGATGCAGTGACACTCTGGGAGCTCACAGCTGGGCTGGGCACTCAGCCTGTGCTCTTGGTGCTCACATGGGAAACAGAAACATTTTCATCACCAAATACAAAGGCACCACTTTGCTGAGGAGACCAGGCCACCGAGGTAGTACTGTAGCTAATCTGTGATGTTAGCTACTCTAGAGTAAATTCTATTGTTCTCACTGCCACCAAGACAATCCTTATGTTTTGGCAGCAACAAAGCTCAGCTCTGAAAGAGTCAATTCCATTTGGCTGGGCAGAAATCTTGGCTACTGCTGGCAGCCTAGAGGCCCTGGGAAGGAAGCCCGATCGGGCTGGTACCCCATCCATACTGGCAGGCGCACTGGGTGGCAGGTGTCCCTTCCACACCTCCACGGTGCAACTGAGAGCATGGCCGGGAGTAGGGACCAAGCTTCAACTCCACTGCTAATCTCCACGTGGTGCCCAGGGTCTTGTGCTTGTTTTGCTGTTATAAACAAAGCTATGAGAAAAAATGTTTTGTGTCTTTCCTGGTAAACTTGGAGAGTACCCCCAGTGTCCCCCAGTGGGGAGGTAGCTAGGTCCAAAGGTTCTTGCACTTAAAATGCTGACAAGTAAAGCCACAAAGCTCTTCAGAATTGTACACTTCACACTGCCGTCCATAAAGCCACCTGCTTTCCCACACCTTCACTCAAGTTAGTACCAAACTTCTAAGTTAAGACTTTTTTTTTTTTTTTTGACAGAGAGAGACACAGCGAGGGAACACAAACGGGGGGAGTGGGAGAGGGAGAAGCAGGGGGAGTGGGAGAGGGAGAAGCAGGCTTCCCGCGGAACAGGGAGCCCGATGCGGAGCTCGATCCCAGGACCCTGGGATCATGACCTGAGCCGAAGGTAGATGCTTAACGACTGAGCCACCCAGGCGCCCCTCAAACTTCTAAGTTATTAGCCCAGTTGAGAGATAAGAGATTATATCCCACTGTTTTGATTTACATTTCCTTAATTACGAGAAAAGTAAACATTTTTTAATGTCCACTGGCCTTTCATATTTATTTTTCTGCAAAATGCCTGTTCAAATCCTTTGTCTTGTCTGTACTGGACTATTAGTCCTTTTCATTTATAAAAGATCTTTGTCAATTAAGGTAACTTCCCATTTGTGGTGCAAATATTTTTCCTCAGTTTGTCATCTGTCTTTTGAGTTTGATTATAATATTATTTTTCCACTCAGAATTTTAAATACATATATCATCCACTTTTTTCCTCTATGGCATCTGGGTTTTACATCTGTTTAAAAAAAAAGTATCACAACAAAAACATAATTAATCCATGGTTTCTTATTGAAGTTTTTTAGTTTTCGTTTTTTAAAAAAATCTTCATTCATCTGAATGTTTTTGCTGAGGCAGGGATCCAGGTGATATTTTCTCTACACATGTCCTCTTTCTTTCTCTTACATGTAATGCTATCATTGCTAGATGCTCACATGTGTGTAGGTCTATTTCTGGGTTCTTTGTTCTGTCCCGCTACCCTAAATCTTACTTTTTATTGTAGCTTCAAAAATGTTCTAATATCTATTCCCTTTTTTCTCATGCCTACTTTCCTTTTCTTGCAATTAATTTTTCTAGCTGAAATATTAGTATCATTTTGATCAAGCCTGTCTGCCTCCCAAGGAGGGAAAATCCTATTCATAATGCAAATGAATATGATTTTTGATAGAATAAATTAATATAATTATCATAATGCATGGTTCTCAAAAGTAGTATACATATCTAAACATATGATGTATCTTTACCTTTTCATTTTTTTAAAAGATTTTATTTATTCGAGAGAGAGAGCGTGAGCAAGAAAGCAGAACCAGGGGAGCAGCGAAGGGAGGAGAAGCAGACTCCCTGCTGAGCAGGGAGCCCGATACAGGGCTCAGGCTCGATCCCAGGACCCTGGGATCATGACCTGAGCCGAAGGCAGCAGCTCAACAGACTGAGCCACCCAGGCACCCCTCTTCACCTTTTCATTTACTGAGTATCCTTTCTATCTTTAGTAAAGTTTTAATGATTTCTTTACAGGATCCTAAATATTTGTTAAATTTATTCCTAGTTATTTGAGAGTTTTGTTGTTGTTATGGGGATCTTTTCTTTCATTATAATTTTTAAAAATATATAAGATATAACCAGGTTAAGAAAGAGAATTTTGTATCAATAACCAAATACATCAGAAGCTAGTGTGTCCCACTCCCAGGCAGTCATTATCCTGATTTTTGGGTTATCGTCCCCTTGCTTTTCTATATAGTTTTATCACCCATGTGTATATCCCAAACAGTATAAAGTTTGGATTTTGAAAATTTAGTAGCAAGAATAAAACTAGCTGCATGAGCAAAAGAGCAATACTGTTACTATTAAAAGAAGGTTCCCAGGAAAAAATAAACTTGTCGCTGGGTCACAGTAGCCTCTTCTGGTGAAATCTGAGGGTGAGGGTCTGAGTGAGGCCTGGAAGACACTGGGCTCACCATACTCATGGTTATCTGGCAGGACTGTGTGGAAGTAAGGACACTGCACAGATATGATCCCAAATGGACTGCTATGGACCTTCTGCACCTATGCCTTCAGATGACTCTCTGGTGTGACTTGGGAAAGTTCTCACTTCTCCCCACTGACTTGGGCTATGGCCTTCTTAGGCAGGTTACCATTTGTTCACCTGTATTACTGCTTCCACGGCTTTACTGCTGCTGTATTCTCTGTTGTTCTCCTATTCTCTGTGGGTTTATGCTTTAAAAAAATCCCCTTGCCACGGTTTTCAGGGAGTTAAGCAGGGAACAAAATGAAATGTATTTATACAATTTGTTATTTTAACTCAGAACTCCCATGGTATTTTCTACATGGTTACTGTTACATAAAATGTATTGTTCTGGGGATGCCTGGGTGGCTCAGTCGGTTAAGCATCTGACTGCAGCTCCGGTCATGATCCCTGGGTCCTGGGATCGAGCCCCACATTTGGCTCCCTGCTCAGCAGGGAGTCTGCTTCTCCCTCTCCCTCTGCTCCACCCCCAACTTGTACACACGCGCGTGTCCTCTCTCTCAAATAAATAAATAAGATCTTTATTTAGTTTTCAGATTGTTTCTGATAGTTTTTCAATTTTCTTGGGGTTTTTAAGCTGCATATAATAATTATGCCTTATCCGTCAACACATACATACATACATACATACATACATACACATAACACACACATATATATGTATGTTTTATTTCTCTTGACTAACTGCATTAGCTAACACTTTTAAGAAAAGTTAAAAAGCATCGATAGTGGGCATTTTTGTTTTGTTCCACTTTTAATGGGAACATATCAAGAAAGCATGATGGTTTGGTTTGGAATACATCTTTATGGGGAAAAAAAACAAAAAAAGCTATTCTCTATTCCTAGTTAAGATTTTTTTAAACAAGAATTAATGAACTTGGGCGCCTGGGTGGCTCAGTTGGTTAAGCGACTGCCTTCGGCTCAGGTCATGATCCTGGAGTCCCTGGATCGAGTCCCACATTGGGCTCCCTGCTCGGGGGGGAGCCTGCTTCTCCCTCTGACCCTCCCCCCTCTCATGTGCTCTCTCTCTCTCATTCTCTCTGTCTCAAATAAATAAATAAAATCTTTAAAAAAAAAAAAAAGAATTAATGAACTTATACCTTCTTGGTATCTAATGAGATGATCAAAGTTTTCGCTCTTTGACTTCTTAAAATAGCATGATATTTCCTAAGAGTGGACAAGTCTTCCATGTCTAGGGGAAGCCAATTTAGCCATGGTTTATAATTTTAAAAATTTACTCCTGAATATATATGCTAATGTTTTAGGAGTACCTGAATGCACATCTATTTGCCATTAATTATTAACCAACGATAAATATTAATAAAGGAGACAGGGCCATAATTTTCTAGTTATCTTTTGTCCATTACTATGTATCAAGTTTTATAATAGTGTTATACTAACAAATAATAATCTGCAAGATTTCCTTCTTTTCCCATTTTATGGAAGAGTCTGAATAGAATTACCTATTACCTGAAATCTGCAGAACTTCCTTATGAAGTCGTCTGGTCCTGCCCACCTCCTTACTGACAGGTACAGTCACATCCTTTAAACTGAACCAGAAATCCTTTTCCTGCCTGAGAAGAGAGCGTGGCCCATACCCTACTGTCTAATAACTGAGATGGGGGTGGGGGACTGGGGACCCTCTTCCCCAATCCTTCTACCCAAAACTAGAAGCCCAGTGGGCCCTTCCTCTATGGATACAGGAAGCCTGAACACTATGTTAGTGGACCCTCTGAAGGTTTAAAATCCCTAGGGCCAGTGAGAGTGAATCAGAAACACTGATTGGCATAGCCCCTTTTCTATTTTTGATATTTGTGTTTTCCCCTTTATTTTTTCTTTCCTGATAATCTCATCAGAGGTTTGTAAATTATAATGGGAATCTAAGGTATGTTCTCTATTTCATCAAATATTTAATATTCAACAGTTCTTAATATTTCCTGTCTTCGGGGTGACTTCTTGAGATGTATACCTAGCTAATTAATTTGTAGTTCTTTTCTTTTTTTTTTTTTTTTTAAGATTTTATTTTATTTATTTGACAGAGAGAGAGAGACAGCTAGAGAGGGAACATAAGCAGGGGGAGTGGGAGAGGGAGAAGCAGGCTCCTGGCCGAGCAGGGAGCCCGATGCGGGGCTCGATCCCAGGACCCTGGGATCATGACCTGAGCCGAAGGCAGACGCTTAACGACTGAGCCACCCAGGCGCCGCTGTAGTTCTTCTTTTCTAATGCAAGCATTGAAGACTACCAATTTCCCCCAGGGTACTCTTTAGTGGCAGCCTACAAATTTCAATATACGTAGGATTCTCGTGAACGTTCAATTCAAAGTGTTTTCTAGTTTCCATTACAATTTTTTTTGAACATTTGTTATTTATTTAGAAGTGTATTTCTTAGATTTCAAGCATACAGCTCTTGCATTTCTTTAAACTTTTACCACAAATGTCTGTATCCATAAACAGTATTTTATACTAGAATACATGCTTTTACATAAATAGAATCATACTACATTTGTTTTTAAGAAAAGAACTGTTTTAACTCTATTGTACATTTATGAGATTCAATCTCGCTGACACTTGCTCTAGTTTCATGGCTGTATAATGGCCCATTACAGAATCACACCGTAACTTAAATGTGCCTAATTATGGACAGTTAGGGACTGTTACCAAATTTCACCATTACAAAATACTGTAAGAAACATCTTGGGGCGCCTGGGTGGCTCAGTCAGTTAAGCAGCCGACTCTTGATCTCAGCTCAGGTCTCGATCTCAGGGTCGTGAGTTCAAGTCCTGCATTGGGCTCCACAATGGGCGTGGAATCTACTAAAAAAAAAAATCTTCCTACATGTCTTCTCATGTACACATGTAAGGTCTCTCTAAGGTACTGAGTTAGGAGTAGAATTGTATTTTGAACTTTGTTTTTACCAAATGATTCTTTAACATGGTTGCAGCAACCATTTCCCTCCTTGCTCTTTTATCAGCAGTGTATCAGAATTCTCTTCCTATTATGTCACATATTTGCCTATATTCTTTAAATTTTTAACAATCTGATAGGTATGAAATAATAGTCCCTAGTTTTAATGTGCATTTACCTCACCTTACCAGGGAAATTTTCATGTTTTTGGCTATTTGTGTCTCCTATGAATTATATTTGTATCTTTGGCCTTTTTTCCTACTAAATGGTTTGATTTTTTTCTTACTGAACTATAGAAGTTCTTGAATATATTGTGAATACTAACCCTCCTTTAATTATAGTATGATAAAAAAATAAAAATTCCTTTTAACCCATCTATGACTTAGTTTTTTAGGATGACACATGATTATGAAACTCAAACAACAGGAAACAATCCACCATTCACTGATCTATACATATGTGATAAAACTACATAGTCAAAGAATGGGTATAACAAAACACAAACTTAAAAATTACAATTATCTCTCAGGGGAGGCAAGGTAATGTGAATGCAAAGTAGATGCAATAATGATAATGTTCTTATTTTTTAAACTGGTTGATGAATTCACAAGTGTTATTTTATTATGACCCATTCTTGCTTATATATTACAATCTTATGTATGTATCATAATATTAGACATGAAAAAGGAAAGTCACCCGTAGTAACAGCAGACACACAGACACATATATGCACACTCATTCTTATCTGATGGATAACAGCTTATAAACGGGAGAAATAATGCCACACTTTGGTATGTTCTGAAACATAATGAATCAGGAAGGTAAAAAACAATCAAGAGTAAGAGAAAAGGAATGAAGTATGGGAGGAGGGGAGGGAGAAGGAAAAAATATGGGAAGGAGAGGCAAGGGGAAAAGGGAAATGAGATAGAAGGAAGAAGGGAAGGAAGCAGAGGAGACAGGAAGGGAGGGAAGGAGGGAACTTTCTTCGTTCCAAAATCATAATCTCTTATATTTTCTTCCTGGGAGTTTTGCTTTTCACATTTAGGATTTACTCTACCTGGAACTGACTACTGTGTATGATAAGAAGAATGGGATCCAATTTTCCCCATATAGATAACTCAAATTGCCTCATCACACCTGCTACTGAAGAGTTCAATCTTTCTAAAATGCTACTCTATCATCTATTACATGTCTATATATGGGCTGGTCTCTTTCTGGATGGTTTATTCTGTACCACTGGTCTATTTATCTTTGCATCTATACCACAGTATTATTATAGCTACCAAGTAAGTTTTGTTATCTGGTAGGACAAGTCTTTCTACCCTGCCCTTTCTTTTCTTTTTTCTTTTTTTAATATTTTATTTATTTGTCAAAGAGAGAGAGAGAGAGAGAGAGATACAGCACAGCAAGGGGAGCGGCAGGCAGAGGGAAGAGCAGACTTCCCTCCGAGCAGGAAGCCTGACTCAGGACTCGATCCCAGGATTCTTGGGTTCATGACCTGAGCCGAAGGCAGACGCTTAACTGACTGAGCCACCCAGGCATCCCTCTACCCTGTCCTTTAGATGTAAACCCTACTGTTGCCCTTTCCATATAAAATTTTTAATCTTGTCAAATGAAATGTTAATTATTCATGCTATTGGAATTAATGATAATTATTAAGCCCAATGATAATTATTCATGCTATTGGAATTAATAATTACATAATTACGTAATTAATTATGTAATAACATGAGAAAAATTTAAGACACTGAGTATTCCTATACATGAACATGAAATATACTTCTATTTATTTAGGTATTCTTCCATACCTAATATGTTGTTTTTCAACAAAGACTTTATAATTTTCTCAAAAAAAATCTTAATTTACTATTTTTAAAATGTTCTGCAACTGTTAGATATTTAGAAGGCTCTCAAAGCTTTATTATTGACTATCATAATAAACAATCATTTAATGAATAAAATCATTGGCTGAATTTGTAAACAGTTCCTTAGGGTCAAGTCTTAGAGAAGGTTGTCACCTGGAAGTTTTTGACCATAGTATTGAGAGAAGTTAGAGTCCTATTATTAATCTCTAATTTTTCTGAATCTCAGTCTCTAATTTTTTTAAAAATTCAGAGCATTCTACTTTACCTCATATTAAAAAAGAGTTCTTTCATATATATTACTAGATGTGTCATACTAATACAAATACAATTCATGATATAATTTTATAACTCTAAGTAACATGTTTAGAAGGCTAGTCATAATGACAAACCAGGAAGAAAAAAAAACAAACTCGATTAAAAAAAAAAAGTTGAATTCCATCTTCCATTGGAATGTTTAAAATTGAGAAATGAATTTATAAAAGGTATGATTTAGTCACTTTAAGTTATGTTTGAGTACTGGAGTTTATTTAACAACATTTAGCTAAGCTTCAGTTCTCGAAGTACTGATCTCTGTCACCAGAGACATGGCTGCTTGGCCCACCAACATTAGCTTCAGGATGACCATTGAATAGAAGAACGTTGGGACAGAACAGTTTTGGGCATGTCTGGAGGTAAATGCAAGAAGGAGCAACAGAAACTCAAGAGTATTGCTTCACAGTTGCCTCTGACTCTCTCCTTGCTCTACCTTGATAAAAGAGATCAATAAGAAGCAGAATAAAAGCATGCCCGCCATTCAGCGCTCCTCTCCTAGCATGCAGTCTATAGCACCTGAACTTAACCCTCTTTTTTTAACCCCAGGCAGAATTAAATCCATTCCACTTGTGGAAGCCTCTACTGGTAGCAGCAATTACATTCAAAACAGGAGGTAGAAAAGAGAGAAAACAAAGTATAAGATTTATGTAAGGAAAACACACACACACACAAAAAAAACAAAAAACAACTGAGAGCAATCCTTAGCAGATGAAAATTTAGTAGGTGTAAACTACTTTTCTTAAAAAAACTTTTCATTATAAAATAAAACACAGATGTGGGAAGCAAAACAAAATATATTTATATTAACAAAATAACAGTATCATACCTTCAGAATGGGCTCCGTAGAAGGGCAGGGAAGGTAAAATGATTCTTTCTTTTCACTTTGAATAGTAATTTACATTTTTTTACCATAAGCTTATGTTAGTTTTTATAGTGATAACTTTTTAAAAACTAAATAAAATTAAATCCACTAGAATTAAAAAGCAGATTCAAGTCACAAAATTTATCATTTTTTTTAACCTTCTGCTGAAGTCACACAACTCTGGGTCTACTTAGGAGCTGAATGATGTTTGGACGTTCAATTCTAAGTAAATCAGATGCCTAGCACAGTAACTGAAACATTCTAGAATATTCAAAAAATGTGAGTGCTCTTTCTATTCAATATATATGCTAATTTTTACTTTAAAAAAATAAGAAATAATATTTATTCATGTTACATCTCATAGAGGAGGAAAACAAGGCCAGGAAGAGTTAAATTTAATATGTAATATGACCTTTTAAATACATTAACTGTCATTATTAATAGGCTAATATTCCAAAAGGGAGTATGGTATACCATTTACAAGGCTCAGAACTCACTTACCTGGTGTGTCCTAAAGATTCTCGCCATATTGGTAGCATCACAACAGGTTTGACTGCACACTCCAAAATCGCTAAAGCCAGTGCAAATTCTCTGGGTTTGCTACACATCTGAACTGCTTTGATCCAATTTGCCCTGTATTTCAGAAGGAGGGGAAAAAAGTTATTTTACTTGTTGGGTCTTAAATTAAAACCACAAGAGCTGTAATTTCTGTCTCCATCTCATAGAGCATATGTTTCTAGGCTAAGCAGGTTTAAATATACTGCTACTGGAAATTCCTACCTCACAGAATCATAGTTTTTTTGTTTTTTTTTTTTTTTTTGGTGCAAAATGGTGGTTTTATTAAAGCACAGGGACAGGACCCGTGAATCATAGATTTTCAACACTAGAAGGAATCCCAGAGATTAATTAGTCTTCCAACTCCTTAAACCTCCTACAGTGTTCTGGAACTTTGGCCTCCTCTTGACTCCAGGGATGAAGACTGCTTTCCAGAAATCTTCCAAATGCTAATGTTGGTCCAGTAACTTAGAAGTATACTCACATCCCTAATGTCCTCAGTGTTTTGCTTAACTAAACTGACTTCATTCAATTCATTGGTAATGAGTTTCAAGTGAGCACCTGCAATAATCATTTTGTAAATATTTAGTATATTCACAACAATAAATGAACCTTAGTTTCCTTTACCTGTGTGAAGCCCAATTTGGATGAAGAAAGGATGAAGGGATATTGTTTTCTAGCTGGGTGATAGTCAGTCTCAGAGTAGATATGGTAAGAACTTTGGACCCATGGACAGAACCATTCCATTTGAACTCTCCTGCTGGAGTCAGACAGAATTTATGTGCAAGATGTCTTCTCTTATCATGATCTTCTCTGTGCTGGTGCTTATTCAAAGCAAATGAATTGGTGGAGTACTGATTGTGGTAGACACGATACTTCCCTTCTTGACCCAACTTAAAATAATTGTTGATATTTCCTTTCATGACCACTTCCTTTTTGGTGCTCAACCGTGAAATTTCTCCTTGAGAGTTAACTACCAGTACCTGACCAAGAAAATAAAAAGACTCATTATTCATATCAAATATGTAAACTTGATCAATTGTCTTTCAATAACCTGTGATTTATCATTCCAAATAAAGTTCAGGTATATCTTACAACTGAACGTTTGAAATCTGTAAGTGAAGTTAAAAGCTACACCTGTTTATAATTAAACCACCAAGATCTTCCCATAAAAAGAACCTCTACTAAGTGCCTATTATATGTCAGACATTATGAAGTATTTTTAAGTATCTCAAATATACACACAAAACCACATGTGTACCTCATTCACCAATCATTACTTCAAGCTTATAATATACAGGGTAGGGAAAAAGGAAGGCATTACATGTACTATTCCCCAAAAAATATATTCCTAAAAATATATTTTTGTCTGCTCCTTTTATTATTCCAGCTTTAGTATGACAGCCCATGGATACTTTAAAAGCATGTTTTCAAACAGCTGATCCCAATCCTTTAGTGAACCGTGAGATCAATAGTGGATCTTTCTCAACTTTTAAAAAAACAAAATACAACACAATCAACTAGACTAAAAGAGAAAATACCAGAGTGCTTCCCACATGGTAAGGTAAAATACTATTTCAGGAAATTTCTGAATGTGTGTACTGGGTTGCTATGAAAAATGTCATACTGAGGGTCAGAGTGAAAAACCAGCTTAGAAGCTATTGCTTTAAAGAAATTCCTATGATGTTTAGAAAAAAACACTATATATTCTTGCATATCTACCTTGCAAATAATTCTTAAATATGGGAGACACAGTTGTGGCATGATTCTGCCACCCTGGCCAGCTGAGAAACAGAAATACTAAATCCTAGCTGCGGCGCCTGGCTGGCTCAGTCGGTAAAGTGTATGACTCTTTGATCTTTGGGTTGTGAGTTCGAGCCCCACATTGGGTGTAGCAATTACTTCTTAAGAAATATAAAATAAAAATTAAAATAAAAATACTAGGGACACCTGCGTGGCTCAGTCGGTTAAGTGTCTGACTCTTGATTTCAGCTCAGGTCATGATCTCAGAGTTGTGAGATCAAGCCCCTCATTGGGTTCCTTGCTTAGTGGGGAGTCTGCTTGAGATGTTCTCTCTCCCTTACCCTCTGCCCCCCTCTTTTGTGCATACTCTTTCTCTCTCTAAAATAATAAAGAAATCTTTAAAGGGGGGGCCTGGGTGGCTCAGTAGGTTAAGCGTCTGCCTTTGGCTCAGGTTATGATCTCAGGGTCCTGGGATGGAGCCCCGTGTCGGGCTTCCCTGCTCAGCAGGGAGTCTACTTCTCCCTCTCCCTCTGCCCCTCCTCCCTGCTCATGCTCTAATAAATAAATAAAATCTTTAAAAAAATTGTTATAGCTAGAACTGAGCATTAAATCACCTATAACTCTTTACTAAAGCCCACAAATAGTGTACTTTTTACTTATGTGAAAAAGAAGCCTCTATCTCTTTAGAATTATATACAATAAAACTAACCATATAGTAAGAAAGTATACCACCCAATTACAGCATTTCCCCACATGAAGTGAAATTTGGGTACACAACTATATTTATTATATAAAATATGTATTATATGTGTTATAAACCTAACCACTTTTAACCTGCTACCCACTACACTCTTGAAAGTAGAAAAATACAATTCAAAAGTAGGTCTACAAACTTCCTGCCCCTACTTTTCAGGTCGGATAAATAAAATTATTTCACATTCCAGAGATTTTTGTTTTAAACAGAAAGAACATACCTCTTTGCCCTCCTTAAATAATTTATTTGCTTCATGGGCTGCAGCTGCCACCTGTTGGCTCTTCAGCTGGCTAAGTTTGCTGTCTGGATTCCGTAATCTGGTGATAATTCGAGTTGACCCAGATGCCCCTCTTCCAGCTCCAGGAGACTCACTTATTTCCCCATTAGACTTCTCTGATTTGAAATCACCTGTTATCAGATGAAAAGCCAAAAGTAATTGCTAACAGTAAGTTATTTATAACAACACCTTACTTATCCAAAACTCTTATCTGATGCACATCTAAGATCCAGAAAGTAAACAAAAAGTCCTTGAATGGCCAAAGCAAATATATTAATTCTTAAAGGTTTTACTTAAAAGACCTTTACTGTGAGTCACTTATTATTTTACAGAAAATTCAAACATGCCAGGTTATCATTTCAAAGCTCATGTACTAGAAAACATGAAGGGCTACTACAAATGTATAAGCAACAAACATCATAACTCAAAATGCACACTAATAAAACACTGCCTTATATATTCAATATGGATCCTGTACAAAAAGTAAAGGGTATAATTAATTTTAGAAAGATTTCCATTGAAACTGTTTAAATACCTAATGATTTAAAGCTTATAAACATAAATGCCAAGTGAATTTTCACCTAAGGAACCTAGAATTATCTGTGTATGCAAATAATTATACATGTGAAATCAACTAAATTAGTTTTTTCACTATAATAAAGGCCTCTCACATTTTCTTAACAACTTAATTTTTTAAAGCCACAGACTGCACCACCAAGGGGCAATTACTGCTTTGCCAAGAATCTCACTTTGCTGAAAATTTCTCTACATTCTTAAAACTATCATATCACTATCCAATTTCCATTGGCCAGATAGTTGAACAAGATTTCTCTCTCTGTTTAATTTAAGCTCTTTAACATGAACAATAGTGTGTCACTGGCAAATGAAAGGCCAAACATAAAATTTACTATATACTATACATTATAAAGATGGCATTTTGAGTAGAGAAAAAAATTAGATTGGGAAAACTGGCTATTTTGAAAAATACAAAAGACAATTCAGGAAACATTTCTTAATTTTATCTGACCAACACCATTTCTTTCCTTTGTGCAGATGCTTTTCCCCCACTTCAATCATGATTCAGCGAGGGCTATAAATCAAGGTATCCTACCATATTGGGTGAACAACGTCACCCAGCTTAGCCTGACAGAGCACATAACCACCTGGCCACAGTGACTGTCCCAAGCCATTCAGCATACTACTCTAATTTTTTAAATCTGGAGATGGATAAAGGGTTTTTTTAAAGTTGTTTATTTATTATTTAAGTAATCTCTACACCCAACATGGGGCTTGAACTCACAACCCCAAGACCAAGGGTCGTATGCTCTTCCAGCTGAGCCAGCCAGGCGCCCCAGTTTTGCTTTTTGTGTTAGCGAACAAAAAGAGTATAAATTAGAGGCTGTCTACTTTTTATCCCACAACATGGGAAAAAACTTTTAAAAATATGAGACAATAAGCTCATCAGGGGGGCAGGGGGGGGGGGGGGGGAGTGGGGTAAGAGGAAGACCCATGATAACCTCATTTGGTGCCCATGGTCCAATAATGCACCTGAAGCTGTCTGTTACTACCTCTAGACTTCCCAATTGCATGACCCAATTAAATTCCCTTTTTATTTTAAGCAAGTTTGGTGGATTTCTGTCACTTAAAGCCAAAAAATTCTAAATAATCCAGAGTATTTTAAGATTTTTGACCCCAAAATATGGCACTGACTGAATCAAGATGGGTAAGGGATACCGGGTGTTTTTCCATCCCAGGCTGGAAAGTAGAAACCTTCAATGTGTGACAGCAAAGCAGTTAATCAGACTATCAACAATTTTCTCTTGGGTCTCAGACCATGAGTCTACCCATGCTGAAGTTTTATGTCAAGATACTGACTATGGTGGCTACTTCCTGGGGCCATCTATACGGTCCTACAATAAAGACTTTTTAGACAGCATCTTATCTAAGCTGCACTTCCTAAAAGCAGAAAGGGAAGGCAGAGTGCTTTTTAAAAGCCCTTCAATTTAGAGCCAAAGATCCAATACAGCTGAGAGTCAATCCTTTGACACTTGCTAAGGTGTTGTTTTTCTAAGTTTATTTATTTAAGTAATCTCTACCCTCAACGTGGGGCTCGAACTCATGACCCGGAGATCAAGAGTCGCATACTCTTCCGACTGAGCCAGTCAGGCACCCTGACACTTGCTAAGTTTAATAAAATAAGGGAAAGGAGGCAGAAAATTCATCCCTGGGGGTAAGAACTTGAAAGGGCTGAGAAAGGGAACAAGGCTTATCTAACACCCCCTGCCCAAAGGCCACATTCCTATCATAAAGGAGTGAATCACTGCCATGCAGCCTGGAGGCAGAATACAGAGCTGCTTTACCCCAGCCTCTAGAGCTCATTGTTTAAGGATGGCAGGAGGCAGAATTCTGCCTAGGCAGGACTTCATTCACCCGAAGGCTAGGGAATTGGGTCTGCAAAGCAGACCAACAGAGCAAGTAGAGGGGCTTTACCTTCAGAGACCCTGAGAAGAGTTTCTGGGTAATGGGGACTCGGCTGGGTACCCAGGGAATTTATGAGGGAGTGCTACTGCCAAATCCCCAACAACCCATCCCTGACAACAGCCAGCAGGAACTAGCTGCTAAAGCAGAATGGCCTCCAGAAGGGGGATCTTCCCATATATTTCTCACGTTTCATCCACAGCCATCCTCCCAAAAAAACAAGGGCAGCCAGAACACCCTCCACTATCAGGATAACAAGTGTGACAGGCAGTTAAATTCATAATTTGGCTCACAGATTGTGAGATTGAGAGAAACTATATCCAGACCTAATCAAAAATAATACACAACACACAGAAGTTCTAAATAAAGTTACAACTACCAGAGGTAATTCTGGGAAGTTTTTGAAAAAATCCTCAGGTGTGGGTGAGATCTTTGCATTGTGTTAAGCAGAAGCATTTTTGAATTTGAGTAAATATGTCTGTGCTGAGCTACCAAAGGTGTTAACTGTGGGGATATTTGTTTCCTATCTTCTCAGCATTCCTCTTTCTTTGGAAAACCATTCCTACCCCACTCTAATCATATACTTTTGCTGGAGCCATCAATTATAATACCTTGCCTGCCCTGGCCACAGGGGTGGGAACAATATGTCCAAGATAGGTCACTCAAATTCCTTCCTCAAGGACTTTTGATTTGGAGCAGGAGTAGGGGCCTTGCCTTTGGGTCACAGACCTTGGGAAGATATGAATACAAACCGCTGATGCCATCTTCCCTGCCACTTGGAAAAAGCCTGTCTGTATTAGGAGAGAATGAAGTTAACACACAAACATATGCACATCAAAAGGTGGAGAGAAAGAGAGGAAGACAGAAAAGCTTTGATACCTGGGGGTCCAGTTATGCCTGATGATGGTTTGGACTTTCCAATTACATGAGCTAGTTAATTTCCCTTTTCACTTAAGCTAGTTTAAGCTGGTTTGGTAGCTTGCAACTGAAAACAAGTTCTAATTAAAACAGATCTCCATCTCCTACCATACACAAAATTATACAGCAGGATTAAAAACAAAGTTACACAAGTATTATGTGAAATTACTGTAAAACATGTATATGCTTGGGATAGGATCTTCCTTAGTAAGACACAAAATCCAGACAAACCCTAAAGAAAAAAATTAGTAAATTTAACTATATAAAAATATAAAAGTTTCTATATAACAAGATAACAGGAAGAGTTAAAACAAGCAATGACTGTATAAGTATATACATAAAATCAAAGATAACAGCCATAATACATAAAGCATTCCTATGATTCATTAAGAAAAACTATCAAAACGCAATAGGAAAAAATGAGAAGATATAAGCAATTCACTTGAAAGTTCAACAAACACATAAAGAGAAACTAAAAACATTAGTAAGCAGAGATATGCAAATTTTTAAATGAAATATTTTTCATCATTAGCAAAAAAGAGACTGATGTTGAATTTAGGTGAGAGTATGAAAAAATACATATGTATGTAAATTATTGGTATAAATCCCTTTTAATGTACAACTAAGCAGCAGTCATCACTATTTTAAAAATGTACCTACCATGTGACCCAGCAATTCCACTTACTGTTCCTATACTGCCAGAAATACTTGCGTAAGTACACAGATATATGCTGAGGATGTCAAAAAAAAAAAAAAAAAGCACTACTATTTGTAATAAGAAAAAAAACTGTTAACAGCCTGTATGCCCACTAACAGAGAAATAGTAAATGAATTACTGTTCATCCATACTGTGGAGTACCATGCAGCAGTTTAAAAAAAAAAAAAAGAATGAATTCAATTTATATCATGAAAAGATCCCCTATATGTATTACTGAGTGAAAAAAAGCAAGATGCAGAACAATGCATGCAGAATGATTCCATTTATGTAAAAAAAAAATTAATTAAAAAAAACCTTTTGGTAAACATACATACATTAATGTAACCACATGGAGAAAGACAGAAAATGTTACACACCAAATCATTGACCGTGGTT
Source organism: Phoca vitulina (assembly GCF_004348235.1). NCBI lineage: Eukaryota > Metazoa > Chordata > Mammalia > Carnivora > Phocidae > Phoca > Phoca vitulina. Next base: position 3,355,124 of record NW_022589744.1, read on the forward strand.
ACCTTTGGGGAGGGGGTACTAAAGATTTATTTTTTCCTGGGTGCTTTTGCATTTTTTTAAATAAAAACAATGACAAGTGCTACTTGTGTTCAAAAAAAGAAAAAAAAGAGAAAAAAAGAGGAAAAGAAAATCTAAGTCTTCCCACCCCATCAAACTTTTATCTAAAAAATTAAAAATTAAAAAATTAAAAAGTTCGCTTTAATGGATGAAGTGTATTCTTACCTATCTCTTCTTGAATAGAGACAGGTGTGTGAGACTCTCTTTCTCCATTTTCAGGCTCATCAGCTGCCTTAGCAGATTCACTCTGGGAAGGATCTAGTTCACTGCTGCTGTTACTGTTTTCCAGATTAGGCTGGATGGAGGTAGTGGGAGCACTAGTGTTACTGCTGTCACATGTCTTGTTAGGTTCTTCTAGAAAAATAGAATATCTGATTTTTAGATTAGAAATCACATGAAAAGTAACTACGTTGTCAGAAAAGACATTTAATTGTTTGAGGACTGCATTACAAAGCTAGACTTTAAAAAGAAATGCTGCTCACATATGAAGAATGCCATGTCTGAGATCTATAAAGCAACACCCTATGAGTTATTTTTGAAGTCTCTCAGTCTACTAACTCAGACTCTTGTCATCTTAGTCTCTAGTACAAGGCAGACAATCTTTCAGATACCCCAGAGCTGAAGAAGAAGAATAAAGTGATATAACTACCCCACAAAACTTAGAAGTGGTTTTGAGATAATCCCTCAAAATCTGAAATTTATACTCTTACTTTTCAAAAAGTAGTCAGTTTTAGAAACAGCATTAAACTAGATTATTTATCTCTAAGATTTTCTGCTTGAATTCTGTGCTCCCAAATTAACTAGAAGGTAATGCTGAAGTCATTGTAAATTTTAAGAACAATTTAATAGTTATCACTAAGAATACTATTCCTAAAAGTATATCAAAATGAACACTACCATGAACTGAAAGCCTAGGTCTTTCCATGATAGTTCAGAAATTAAGAGCCTCCTTCCTTATTTCATTTTGTCACTAAGATAGTCTTTAAATCACCTAAGTTAAAAAGGGGTTGGCGATATATCACAAAGGCTATCCCTAATGTATAATGAGCTCCTATTAATTTTTTTAAGAAAAAAATCTCAACAACCTGACAGAAAAACAAAAAAAATCTATAAGCAGTCACAAAAGAAAAGAAAATGGCCTTTAAACATTTGGGGAAATGCTCACTTAATTCAAACTAAAAGAAATGCAAAGTAAAACTATATGGAGCTTCCCAGCTATCTGGCTGACAAAAATCCAAGACCCCACAATACATTCAGGTAAAGAGGCAGTTTGTTAATAGGCACTCCCACATAATACAGCAGGAGTGAAAAATGGGACAAAGTGGATAAAAAGGAACTGACAATTTCTACACATGCATTCTTTTTTTTTTTTTTTTTTTTCACAGAGAGAGAGAGAGAGCATGAGCAGGGAGAGAGGCAGAGGGAGAGGGAGAAACAGGCTCCCCGCCGAGCCAGGAGCCCGACGTGGGACTCGATCCCAGGACCCCGGGATCATGACCTGAGCCGAAGGCAGACGCTTAACCATCTGAGCCACCCAGGCGCCCCCACATGCATTCTTAACCTACCAATCCCATGTCCTGAAATCTATCCCAAAATACACTGGTAAAAACACTAAATTACTTATTTACAGAGCTATTCATTGCAGCATTATTTATAATGGCAAAAGACCACAGACAAAATGTCCATCGATGGGGCACTAATTGAATAAAAGGTGATATACACAATGAAATATCATGTATCACAACAAGGATTGGGGAAATCACCAGATCCACACATGAATGATTAAATGTAAAAGGAAAAGTGCAGAAGAGCAGTTACAGTATGCTAACTTCTGTGTAAGAAGGGGAGAGAAATATAGATTTTGCCTTTATTTACAAAGATTTAAAAACACTGGGAAAATAACCCAAAATTAACAAATGTGGCTACCTATGAGGAATGGAAAAGAAATGATTACCTAGAGAGGTAAAGGACAGATGTGAAAACTCTCTGTACACAGTTATACAATTTGATTTTGGAATCATGTAAATGCTTTACATTTTTCTAAAAATTAAAGTTAGAAATGCAATCCCTAAAAAGTGAAAACTGAAACAAATTAACCTAGTTGTATATCAAAAGTTGCTGGCATAACCACACAGAGAAAAAAATTATTTTAAGTGACTCTGGAACACAGTATTTTGACTGTATGTCTTTACTAGAAATATGGCATTAGTATCAATAAAGAACTATAAAAATCATCTTAAATACTATTTAGTGGTCTTACTGCTAGCAGTAATAGTGGTATTACAAAATTACTACGATATATAAAATCATTTCTTATTAATGTACACCAAGATGTTAATAAGACATATATTAATAATGTTATTATTAATGGACACCCATATCAGGACAAAGCAAATGTGTAATTAAGTTACTACTCTGTTAGGAACTAAAGCTTTCAGTGTAAGGGAAGAGATACAAGTTTAAAACCAAGGGGAAAATAAAAAGAAAGAAAGAAAAAGGAAAAGGAAAAAAAAAAACCTAAGTATGCAATCCTCAATCTGAATTTGAAATGTCAATATGAACTGATGATCTTTTTCTTTTCAAAAATACATATTTCCTAACACGATCCACCAAAAAAGCCTAAAGGCAATAACAGCCCAAGAGCAGTAAATACCTCTGGGCCCAGATTGTGGTCTCTAATATCATTCCCCACTAAAAGGAACCAGGACCTCTTGGAGGAATGACTGATTCCAGGTCTGGGGTAGGAAATATGTAAGATAAGCCTCATACATCTTATTCTGTCAAAAAGCAGGGAAGCTCTTGGGGCGCCTGGGTGGCTTAGTCGTTAGGCGTCTGCCTTCGGCTCAGGTCATGATCCCAGGGTGCTGGGATCGAACCCCACATCGGGCTCTCTGCTCGGCGGGAAGCCTGCTTCTCCTTCTCCCACTCCCCCTGCTTGTGTTCCCTCTCTCACTGTCTCTCTCTCTCTGTCAAATAAATAAATAAATAAAATATTAAAAAAAAAAAAAAAAAGCAGGGAAGCCCTCTAAGACTACCAGGGTCATGGAAAAAGGACTCAAAAGCCAACATGAAGGGGCTTGTGCTGGTCAATATAAGCAAAATGAAAAACTACAACTGACTAAAACAAATTGAATACATAAAGACCCATGAGTTCAAACAGATATTTAAAATTAGAAAGCCATGCCCCTGTGTAAAAGTCCGTAACTCATGAATCACTACTGAAGGTAACTGGACACCAACTCCTGATTCTGAAAAATAACTGAACATTTATTCCTGCTCTAACTACATTTCAAAGTATTCAAACAGCCTCAGTTAATGAGGGAAAATTCTTCACAGAATTCCAGCTAAACAAATACAGAAAAAAAGATAGAATTAAAAACCACCATATTATAATCTCCAAACAAATAACTGATTCTGAAATGATCATCAATGAATGAGAGGTTACAATGTCACTACCTGAACTCACTGATCAATTTCAGCATTTATAAAGGCAGACCACAAACAGACATCATGAGCCTTTTGATGCTATATGATATGAAGTACCCAGCACATAGCTTATGGAATATTCTTGCCAAAAACAGTTAAAAAATGATTTTAATCAAGATTTTAGAATAAATTAAAGAACACTAAGAGGAAGGAAACAGACAAATCCTGAACGTGGGATATCCCATAGCAAGATACACTATGATTCTTCAACAAGTCAACAGTGTATAGAGGAAAAAAGTCGGGGAAGGGGAGAGTACTCTAGACTAAGAGACTCAAGAGATATAAAATCAACTGTCATGTCATATGGGAACCTTATTTGGAGTTATTACAAACACAACAAATGTAAAAAAAAAAAAAAATTTTTTTTTAAGTGAGGAAATTTAAACTGACAGAACAGTAGATGATATTAAGGAATTGCTATCAATTTTATTAAAATGACAATGGCACTGTAATTATGTAAGAAAATGTTCATATTTTTTAGAGATGTATATAAGATTGGTGTAGCATGATGTCTGGGATTTGCTTTAAAATACTGCAGCAGGAAAGAACCCAAAATCATATTAATAAGAAAGGGGATAAAAAAAACTGTGGTATAGTTGCACAGAGGAATATTACAATACAATTAATATGAAAGAACTCCAGCAACATACAACATTATATTAGTAATATAAAGTGAAAAAATTAAGTTCCAAAAATTTACACTTAACACAATACACTTAATATATATTTAACACAATACACTTGGAATAAAGTTTAAAACAACTAAAAGAAAAATATATAGTTTTTAGCAAATTATATAAATCAACTCAATGAAGCAAAAGCATGTGAATTATATATCACTTTGATCTCCAGTATCAACAGTCTTGATTCTACTGTGTATCCCTTATAAAAACAAAAGAAGATGTTAGTGAACACAGGATTCAGAGTGACAACTACTTCAGGTAAGGGAGAGGGAGGCAGAGGATGAGACTGGGGGGGTGATTATAGATGCAGGTTAGTTTCAAAGCAGGACTTAGCCTTTTGTTTGGGGTGACAGATTCCTAGGTGTTTATTTTCATTATTAAGTAATTTAAAACCTGAATGAATAAAGTAAGGGATACTACACAATGGCCAATGATGAGTACAATTAACTAAGGATTGTGATTTATCTAACATTGTACACCTAGGGTCAAAGAGGAAAACATTTTTTGAGCCAAAAAAAGAAAAAACAAGGAGTTAAAAAAAATCATGGGTAAAGCAAGTATGACAAAATTTGATAATTCTTTTTTATATAAGTGTTAGATATATGGCAATGTGGGTGCGGTCATTATACTCTTAACTTTTATGTATGTGTAAAAATATTTATAGTAAAAAAATTTTATATGAAGGATTTCAAAATGCCAAATTTAACATCTGACAGCTACAAACCAGTAATAAAATCAACTAACTCAGAAAAATCTGGAACAAAAGAAGTCTCTCACAAATAATATCAAATTCTTCACTAACCATTCTTTTTACAGCTGTAAGATCTAGATTTGTAAAGTGTAGTAGTCCTCATGAATAATGGTCTAAATATCATCTTCTCCAATAATGAAGCAATATATAAAGATATCCCCTCATGAGCTCTGAGTGCATTGTCTCAGAGAATAAGAAAAAGAGATTAGACTCTAGACCAGCCCACAAAAACTTAAAATATTAGCACATAATATACTCCAAGTATGGTAAACTAAGAAAATTCTGGGATAGGAACTTAAGAGATTCTGACTGTACACATCTTAAAATACTTTAGAGAAAGTGTTTTCTGCTATCAGGGAGATAATGGTACTTCATACAAGAATAGGCAATCAATCCCTTACCAGGTATTCTCATCTAAAAAAGCCAATAACCCACTGAAAGCAAACTGAATTCAGATTGTATCCATTTAAACTCTCAAGGCGATAATAAGCTGAGGACTACAAATTCATAAACATAGTTTTGTTAGTTCGTCCAAAGTTAATCTGTCTTAAGTGGAAAACAGTGTTTTCCTCCATTTCAGTTTAGAATACTGATTTTAGTTGTTGGTTTTTGGTTTTTTTTCTAAAGTAGTCTCCACGCCCAGTGTGGAGCCCAACGTACAGCTCAAACTCATGACCCTGAGATCAAGACCTGAGCTGAGATCAAGAGTTGGATGCTTAACCGACTGAGCCACCTCGATGCCCTGGTTGTTGTTGTTGTTGTTGTTTTAAATAATTGTTCTAGGGGCATCTGGCTGACTCAGTCAGAAAAGCATGTGACTCCTGATCTTGGGGTCGAGGGACTGAGCCCTACATTGGATGTAGAAATTACTATAAATAAATAAACAAAAAACCAAACTTCAAGTAACTGTTCTACAACTCTTCACTTCTTTACTTCATTTGCCTGTAGATTTAAGGAAATCTGAAGCCCGTTGCTTCAAAATACCACCAAAAAGGTATCGCCTACCAAGATGTAGGTTTTAAACTTCAAAGTCCAAATGTTCTAGCCCTATGGCAAATATTACAGATTTTGGTATTTACAATACTATCTTCATTAGACATAACAAACACTGTCAATGAATAAAAATAGGGTAAGTTTTGTAGTCATCCCTCAAACCAAAATTACATGTAGATCTTGATCTTCAACTTCTAAACAGTAACACCAAAGCCTAAAAAACAAAATTCTAAGCAAAAAACTACAAAGAAAACAAGTAACTTTTCTATCTGAAGTGAAAAGGGGAATTTTTTTTTAAAGGAAAAAAAAATGAGGTAAAGTAAGTAACCAGAATGTATACGACTAGAAACTAAAACCAAACCTACTAAAAAGGATAAGAAACAAAAGATTATTTAACTGCAGAAGCTCCAAAAGCTTTACGGATCAACTCAGTGAGGCTAATACATTGGTTCAGCATCTACTACCAACAGCCTCTGAATTTCCTTTTTTTTTTTCTAAAGATTTTATTCATTCATTTGAGAGAGAGTGCATGAGCACGATCAGGAGGGGTAGAGGGAGAGAGAGAAGCAGGCTCCCCGCCAAGCAGGGAGCCCAACACGGGCCTAGATCCCAGGACCCTGGGATCATGACCTGAGCCAAAGACAGACGCTTAACTGACTGAGCCACCCAGACACCCCCACCGAATTTCCCTTGTAATAAAATTCAAAACTAAAGCAAAGTGCCTATCTCTTAAAATGTCATTATCACAAAAAGTTAAGAAATAGGTTAAATCAGTATGTTCTTTTAGTTTAACTTTATAGCTGTTAGAGTTTCAATATATCCTGGAAACATTTTCAAAACAATTACAGTTATGGAAATAAAGCCAGTTTTATCTACTACTGATATGTTCTTAATCTCAAGCATTAAATCTGGAGGCATTAATTTAAAACAAATGCTGTCTGCACTATGTTTGAATACAAATTCTCAATAGTGGATTTGACTTTAAGATGCTAGCAAGTCATGTATCTTTTTCTCCACTTAAAAATTTAAAATTTGACATTCTGGTACAAAAAGGTTCTAATCTAAAATCCAGGACAAAAGTGTAATTCTGAAACTGAGCCTTTTGCCAATTACAAAGAAGTAATACTAAACAGCATACTTGCTACATGGGGTTGTTTTTGGCAACATAACCATTTTCATGAGCTAAAGTGAAATGTCTGGAACACAGATGCAAGAAAAAAAATCTAAGGAATAGGTATATTAAAAGATTATTTTTAAGTGATGGCTACTAGCCTTGCCCAAAATATTGCCCAACTGAAAAGTTTAATCTTCAGTCTTTGCCACATAAAATCTTTTTGATCACTGATCATATCCAGTATGAAATCATGATATCGCCCCATTTTTCTCATGTTCTCACTCTAAGATTTTTAGACCATAAATTTGTAATTTTTCCTTTGTATAATATCATTTATTGCATTACATAAAAATGACAGTACTCTCTGACAAGACTTTACGTCAAGATATAGCTTGAAATAATATACATTTACTTCTTTTCTTTTGAAGATTTTTAAAAAATTTTAAATAATCTCTACACCCAACAGGGGGCTTGAACCCACAACCCCAAGATCAAGAGTCATACTCTCCACCAACTGAGCCAGCCAGGTGCCCCAATATACATTTACTTATAAAGAAATCTGAAAGTAGATGTATTTATTTTTTTTAAAGATTTTATTTATTTATTTGAGAGAGTGCACGAGTGGGAGGGGCAGAGGGAGAAGGAAAAGCAGACTCCCCACCGAGCAGGGAGCCCGAAGAGGGCCTTGATTCCAGGACCCCGAGATCACAACCCCAGCTGAAGGCAGATGCTCAACCAATGAGCCACCCAGGCACCCAGAAAGTAGATGTATTTCTAAAAAGATTCTGGATATATTTCTAAAGAAATTCTAGGTGGCTCAGTTGGTTAAGCATCTGCCTTCAGCTCAGGTCATGATCCTGGGGTCCTTGGATGGAGCCCTGCATTGGGCTCCCTACTCAGTGGGGAGTCTGCTTCTCCCTCTGCCCCTCCCCCTGCTTGTTCTCTCTCTCTTTCTAATAAATAGAATCTTAAAAAAAAAAAAAAAAGAAATTCTAAATTCCCAGATTATTTAAAAAATTTTTCTATTCCAGAAAAGATATATAATACAAACACTAACCAAAAGCAAGCTGTTGTAGCTTAGAAATGTTACTAAAGATAAAGGACATTTTATGGGATGCCTGGGTGGCTCAGTCAGTCGAGTGTCTGCCTTGATTTCCACTCAGTTCATGATCTCAGGGTTGTGAGACTGAGCCCTACGTCAGGCTCTATGCTTAGCAGGGAGTCTGCTTGGGATTCTCTCCTTCTCCCTCTACCCCTCCCCCAACTCGCATGCACGTTTTCTCTCTAAAATCAATAAATAAATTTTTAAAAGAAATTAAAGATAAAGGATATTTTACAATGATAGTTAGTTCAACAAGAAATATAAAGATTATGTGCACCTAATTATACAGCCTCAAACTATATAAGGTAAAAACTGAAAAAAATTAAGAGAGAAAAAGGCAACTCCACAGTAAATAGAAATAATTTTAAAATATAGAGAAGGAAAAGAAAAAAAAAAGACATAGCAAGGATATAGATTTGAACAACGCAATTCAAAACCTTGACCTGACTGTCCAATACTGTACCCAACGACTAAAAATACATATCCTCTTCAAGTGTACATGAAACATTTATCAATATTAACCATATACTGAACCATAAAACCTCAACAATTACTCTGATTACAGTAGGTTAAGCTAAAAATCAATAACAAAAAAGATAACCAGAATGGGTTAAAAAGAAAACTATATCATAATGAAAATCAGAAAATATTTTAAACTGAATGACAAAGACAGTATGTAAGTTTGTAGGATGCAGCTACAGCAGTACATAAAGGGAAAATTATAGCCTTGACGGAATAGAAAATATAAATAAAAACTAAAAATCATCAAAGCATCCATCTTAAGGAGCCAGGGCAGAAATAATATTTTCATCTAAATGTAGTATCAACTAGGATACTCTTTTGAGGAGCTCTATTTTTTTTTTAAAGATTTTATTTATTTATTTGGGAGAGAGAATGAGACAGAGAGCATGGGGGGGGGGAGGGTCAGAGGGAGAAGCAGACTCCCTGCTGAGCAGGGAGCCCGATGCAGAACTCGATCCCGGGACTCCAGGACCATGACCTGAGCCGAAGGCAGTCGCTTAACCAACTGAGCCACCCAGGCGCCTGAGGAGCTCTATTTTTTTTAAATGCAACCAACAACGATAAAAATTAAAAATTTTAAAAACAGAGGGAAAGCTAGGTGATGAATACGCTTATGCCACAGATTGTGGTGATGGTTTCATGAGTGCATATTTATCTCCAAACTTATCAGGTGGCATACATTAAATATGTACATCTTTTTGTATGTTAATTATACTTCAATAAAGTTTTTTCAAAAAAACAGAAGCAGAAAAAAAAATCCACAGAGATGCAAAGAAAATAAAAGGAAAAAACAAAGACATGAACAGAAATAAACTAGGAAAAAATACAATAAAAAAAGGATCAACAAAGCAAAAAAAGTTATTTTTTAAAAAAAGACTACTAAAAATTAACAGTTTTGTAAGATGATTAAGAGAGAACAGATAACCAATTTCTGGATTAAAAAAAAGAACATCACTACAGGTCCTGCAGACATCAAAAGACAGGATGTTATTAGGCCAAGAATATTTAAAATTTAAGCGAAATAGGTAGATCCGTAGAAAAATGCAACTTACTAAACTGACATAAGAAAACAACAGAAAATATGAATAGCCCACTGTCAAAGAAATGCACTTTTTTTTTTTTTTAGAGACAGAGAAAGAGAGAGAGAGAGGCAGAGGGAGAAGCAGGCTCTCCGCTGAGCAGGGAGCCCAACGCGGGACTCGATCCCAGGACCCTGGGATCATGACCTGAGGCGAAGGCAGAAGCTTAACCATCTGAGCCACCCAGGCGCCCAGAAATGCACTTGATCTTAGTCAAAACACCAAGCAGCAATCCATCCATCAAAGAAATGAAATCTAAAATTAATCTTTCCCATAATGAAAATTCCAGGACCAAGTGGCTTCAGGAAAATAAAATTTTAAAAAAGCCCTTTATTTAATTAAGGAATAAATAACACCAACTCACAGAAACTCTTATAGATAACAGGAAAAGTGGGAACTTGTCCTAACTCATTTTATGAGGCCAATATAATCTGGACACCAAAGCCTGACATGGACATTATTAGAAAAGGAAAGTTACAAGCCAATATCATTCATTAATGCAAACTCCTAAACAAAATATTAATAAACTGGATGCAACAGCATATAAGAATGAAAACATATCACAACCAAGTGGCATTTATTCCAGAAATATGAGATTGGGTTAACACTTAAAAAAAATCAATGTAGGTACTTCTGCTTCCAGATGGAGCAGAGGGACTGGATTTAACCTTCTGTCATGAAAACAACCACAAACAAAAAAGACACCACATAAGAGAAAACAAAGGAACTGACAGGTAGTTTACAAAAGAAGGTAGCCAAATGGCCTGTGTATACATATATTTAACAAATATATGCATATACACACACATACACACACACGAAAAAGTGCTCAACATCCTTAGTCACCAGGGAACTACAAATTCAAACTACAATAAGATATCCCTACAATACCATCAGAATGGCTAAAAGAAAGGGAAAAAATGAATGACGCTGATAATACCAAGGATGCAGAGGAGCTAGAACTCTCACAGACTACTGATGAAGTGTGAACTTGTATAACCACTCTAGAAAACTAGCCATATCTATTAAAGATGAGCATACACAAACTGAATGACCCGGGAAATTCCACAACTAGACTTATACCTCTAGAAACGTACATATAAGGAGCATAAAAAACATGTAAAAGAATATTCAGTCACAATGGTCCCAAAATGGAAACCATTCAAATGCCCATCAACATAGAAAACGAATAATTATAATTAATTAGTAACTAATCATTACATATCTGTATAATAAGACTATCATGCTGCAATAAAACAGAATGCACTACTATTACAAGCAACATTTGGATGGCTCTCATATATTGAGGTAAAAAAAACTGACATCAAAAAGTACATGCTGGATGATACCATTTATTATCTTTTATAAAGGCAATCCTGATAAATGGTTATAGAAGTCAAGACAGTAAATGCCCTTGTGGGGGTGGGCACAGTGGTGGCCAAGACAAGGGGCGTGATGTGGTTATACAGGTGTGTTCTATCAAGCTGTTTCCTTAACACTTGTGCACTTTACCATATGTTATATTTTAATGAAAAAGTTCCCAAAAAACATCTTTCCATACCAAATACTTTCCAATCTGACAGTCTTCTATTGATAAGCTTGAGTCATTAAACTAGGTGTCTGAATACATTCTGAAGGTTTAGAACAGAAAACCAGTGAGATGCCTTCTATCAGTTATTGTTTCTCATCTACCTAAATTAATTCCCCTCTCCAGTTCTTCCGATACCACATCTCATCTATTGACCAGAGGGTGGTCCAGGGATACCACAAAGTACCCAGCACACTGCCAGGCACCATTATAAATACTCAATAAATATTTGTTGAATAAATGAATGCATAGAGAAAGAGAAACAGAAGGAAGCAGAGAGACATGTTACAGTCCTCTCTGAGGGTCAGGACTCTACCATTAGGCCTGCCTACTGCCCACTAGAAAGTAAAGTCCTCAAGGGCCTTGACTTTGTCTATTTTGGTCACTGATATATTCCCACTAGTGTCGTAAGTTTTACAGTCAGGGATCTATTAAAATGTTTATCTACTTTAAATGTACCAAACTCCTCTTTCAACACTGGTGTGCGTGTTTAATATATGTCTTTAAAAATGCTTTTCATGTTGTTTTGGAAACAAGTATTGAGACTATCAGGTTTCTAGTTTTAGTTTCGTTTTTTAGTCAAGAAGAGAGCTATGACTTACTAAATGGTCAGGTTTTGAATTTATAGAATCTTCAGCTATCTGGCACTCTGATCCTACTAATGAACCCAATCCACTCCGACTACAGCCACTGACAATTGCTATTTGCTCCCACTCTAGCTTTCTTAACACTTCTGTTCAGGTTCTCATCTATATCAATTTTTTGTGACCTACACATGAAAAAACCAGTTGAATGCAAAGTTTAAATACGAAGGATCTCATTTACAAGAATTATGTTAACTACTACTGAACCAGTAAATGTATAATTCAACTCACCCACTTTATTATTTTTTACTTGCTAGGCTTTCTCACTCTTTCAAAGACTTGGCTGTAGACAACAATAACAATATCCAACATCTGCTGAGCTCAGGTAGTACCTGAGGGTACAAGGGTACTTAGGTACTTAGGGTAGATACTACCCTAAGTCTTGTATATATATTATTTCATTTGGCATTCTTTAAAAGTATACGTCAAGGGGACGCCTGGGTGGCTCAGTCGTTAAGCGTCTGCCTTCGGCTCAGGTCATGATCCCGGGGTCCTGGGATCGAGCCCCGCATCGGGCTCCCTGCTCGGCGGGAAGTCTGCTTCTCCCTCTCCCACTCCCTCTGCCTGTGTTCCCTCTCTCGCTGTGTCTCTCTCTGTCAAATAAATAAAATCTTAAAAAAAAAAAAAAAGTATACGTCAGGGCGCCTGGGTGGCTCAGTCGTTAAGTGTCTGCCTTCGGCTCAGGTCATGGTCCCAGGGTCCTGGGATCGAGTTCCACATCGGGCTCCCTGCTCAGCAGGAGGCCTGCTTCTCCCTCTCCCACTCCCCCTGCTTGTGTTCCCTCTCTCGCTGTCTCTCTCTGTCAAATAAATAAAATCTTTAAATAAATAAATAAATAAAAGTATACGTCAGATACTAAGATAGTTTCTCCCTTAAACCATTCTAGTAACAAAAGAACAAATATCTCAGAGACATTAATAAACTGGTAATAAATAACTTGAAAGCAAATGTCTGCTAAAATCTGGGCACAGTTGTTACTCTACTGTGTTTGGTTTAAGAACCAAACAACTAACCAGTATATAAACCTACTAGTAAGACTGAGGTTTACACTAAATATCAATCAATCTAAAAGAGAAAGAATATTTTAAGAAGTATTTACCAAGGATATAATCATTATTCCAATACAAATGGAATTCTGTTCACATTTTTGGGGGCCTAGTACTCCACTTCCAAATTCTGACTCATGAAGGTACTAAAGTCATAATAATGCAGCATTTTAATTGGACAGGACCTAGAGATCTAACCATAGAATTACAGATCTCTGATTCTCCAGTCCATTCAATAACGGACTCCCGCTGAAATCATCTCTGATAGGTCAGAGAGAGATCAACATTACTAATTACTCCTTCATGAAATGAAATTATCTCTGATAGGTATTCACTAAATGCATCTAGTAAAAGGGAATTTGTTACTTCTATTTTCTGAACAGCTGTAATTTGAAGGAAGTTGTTAATATTCACTCATAATATTCCTATTATTTCTACTTATTTGACTTAATATCCTACATTTCAAAGAGAAGTCTAATCCCCCCAGCCAACCTCTCAGTGGATAATTATATTATTTCCAATCTAGCTTCCTCTTGATACCAAGTCTGTTCTTTTCTAGGCTCAAAAATTTGTCTTCTTTATTTATTCCACCAGTTAGCACAGTTTCCAGACTTTCCTTCATCTTAATGACCAATCTCTCATTAGTATAAAATATGGTAAACTTATTAATGTGATTCTTTTGGACCCTACACATACATCCCTGCATGTAATCTAATGTTACACTGGTGTTTTCAGCAATAGTTCACTGTTTATAAGCACTCAGTTGAAAGCAGTCACATAAGAACTGTTGATCATCAAAATCCTTCAAGATACAAAACAGGAACATTGAGGCCTTGCGAGATTAAATATGACATTAACTTAATGGCAGAAGCAGATCTAGAATCAAGTCTTCCAACTACTAACTAATACTGTCTTTCTGCCCAACACATCAGAATCACATCCCCAATAGCAATGACAGTACCACAAGCTGGAAAATATGTGATATTCTTATAATATATAGAAAAAAATCATTAAGGATTTCCAGCAAGGTATCAGCTACAATTCTTGATTTGTGGTGGGATTACCAGTGTTTATTTTGTTTTGCTCCATCTGAATTTTCTAGTTTGCTTTTTAAAATTTAAAATTTAAAAATACATATAGCTCCTATAATAAAAATTCTTTTTCATTTAAAAAAAAGGCAAAAGGAAAGGCATAATGACATTCTTTGTGTGTGATATAACTTACTTCAAGTATAATTTTAATTTTAAAAAGCTTAAAATATGGACTATTGGTTAACTTACATTTTTATGTCAAAATATATCTTGCAAAAAATGTTTTGTGACAATGGTTTTCTAACATAACATTATGGTTTGAAATGTTTAAAAAACTACATGAGCACATGCAAACATAAATTAATTTGTTAGTACATACAGAACTGGAATGGTCAAATCATTCAACACTGAGCCATTAGTATGTAAGTACTTAAAACCAAAATATCTGCCACTATGATCTGATGATAAAATATACAAATAAGTCTATTAGTCAAAACCAGCTAAATGAACTTTAAAAAGCATGAAGATTATGATGAGTTTCAAGCACTAACTGCAAGAACATGTGTCAAACTCCAAATGTTAGGTGACAATTTAGCAGTCAGGGATGGCACTTATGTAAGCAAGCAGCATGAATGAACACATACTTTAAAATTTCAGGTGACATTCAGCTTTTACTACAAAAGGGAAGGATTCCCCCCATTACAGAGGCATTGATACACTGCCCTCTGTACCTGGCACATCCTGGGGGAGCTCAGATGCCACCTTCTTCTCTGCCATGTTGCTGCTATCGTGGGTTTCTGAGAGACACCCCACGGGACTCCTCCCTTCAGAGGGACTAGTCTCTTCTGAAGAAGCATTTGTTGTGTTGTCGCCAAGATTTGCTGACACAGAGTTACCTTTATCCCCAACTTCTGTTGGCTCTACAGTAAAATGCACAACAAAACTTTAAAGATATCCTTTAAAATTGCTTTAGGACAAATGGCCACATTCAATCAACTACTAAAAATGAATGATCACCAAGAAAACCTGCTTTTATTTGATGGCCATTTTGAAGCAATCAGATTCTGGGATACTTTTGCAGTAAGTAATCCAAAGAGTATTTACGAATATTTAAAATATTAAGAATGTTTAAGTAATTAATATAAAAATGAACATATCACATACAAAAGCGTATATTCTGGTATAAAAATAGGGATTTTTCACCAACAAATCTCATAGGAAAATGGCACCTTATTAGGAAGTATAAATAGAGATACAGGTATATTATAACCAATCCACCAATACATAAAACTCATTACAATGATTATACATGTTAAAAAGGGAAAAGATACCCTTATTTCTTTAGAAATATAAAATTAAATAGGTATTAGTAATAAAGAGATTCTTTTTCATTTTGAAAGTAAAACTGAAGTTTTCATAAATAACACTGATTAAATATTACTTTCTAGCCAAGTAATTTTTTTACCCTCAGATTTTCCTTGCTCAGGATCATCATCTGGAGTTTTGTCGTCGCTGTCTTTATCAAGGGACTGGTCTTCAAACTCCTCTCTGCTTTTCTCAACATCTTTGGAGTTACTATTCTCGGTCTCATTCTTGTCCTTTTCTATTTCTTCTGGGCTTTTAACAATATCAATTTCTCCTTTTTTGGCTCTTATGGATTCCAAAATTTCTTCTATAATAAAAACAAAAAATTTTGTTTCCATATATATCAAATATAAAAGTACTACAAATGCCACTTAAGAGTTTCAATATAAGTTATTAAAGTTAAATATGTTAAAACATTAGAACTATGAAATAAGGATTAAGACTACCAATACAATGTTGATGCTTACATAACTCAACCAATTTGGTTATCGTTACTCTAGAAAATACATGGTAATTATGACTATTCTCTTTTTTTAAAAAAGAAAACCAGTCTAACTTTTGAAACTGACATGACAGAGATTACCTCATCTCTTCTACCACACGAGGGAAACTGTAGGCTGCACAGACCCACCATCTAGGCAGCGTGGTGCAGTGGTCAAAACCAAGGTAACCATGACCCAGTGCACATCTGACTTGAATTAGCTGTTTAGGCTTACCGTAGGCAAGCTATCTAACCTTCAGGCTTCCACTGTAAAATGAGAAAACAAAGTCCCATTTGGAAAAAACCTTTCTCTCTGAAGTCCCATAACTGTTTTGAAAGCCAGTAAATCCCTAAGGGCTCTAATCCTCTTTCAATTTGGGGAGAATGATGCTATAGCATGATGTAGACCACAAGTATATCAGCACAGACTCTTAGGTATTAATGATATTCTTTGGGTTATGATCCAATACTATCATTTTTTATTTTGTTGCTCAAATTTTGTTCCAGCTTTGGCCGCGGGGAGCTAAAAGTGAGGCCTGTATTCTTTGAACACACTTCAGTCATTCATTTGTTCATTCATTTAGCATTTCCTTACTTTCTAGCACTACAAGATGCTCCAGGCTCACCTTGTATTCTCTCTGTCCCAACCCTAGAATCCATTATCTCTGTAAGGACTCTGTTCTTTTTTTATTGGAGAATGGTATTTAGAAGACATGATCTGGGCTCTAGATGTACTTGTTACTATTACGGTGTCACTGTTTCTATACTCTCTCAGCCAACAGCTAGGAAATGTTATGTATATGCACACTAACCCATGTATATATACATCTATGCTTTTTCACTATGTGAGGTGGTTTGTGTGGTTCATTCAATCAATGCCCTGTTGCTTCTTTGTAACTTCTAACAAGAGAAATCTTGTTCTCATTATCTATAATATATCTATTTATTTGGTCAACCCTAGTATATATAGTAATTTCAGAATTGCTAAACTGTACCTCCATGAGAAATAAATTTACCAACTGGAGTACAATGTTTGTGAACAAGAAGAAACTTTTTTTTTTTTTTAAAGATTTTATTTAATTGACAAGAGAGAGACAAAGCGAGAGAAGGAACACAAGCAGGGGGAGTGGGAGAGGGAGAAGCAGGCTTCCCGCTGAGCAGGGAGCCTGATGCAGGGCTCGATCCCAGGACCCCGGGATCATGACCTGAGCTGAAGGCAGACACTTAACGACTGAGCCACCCAGGCGCCCCAAGAAGAAACATTTTTAATGATATGTAACACAGTATTTTTTTTTAATTTTTAAATTTCCTTGTTTAAATTTCCTTTGTTTAAATTTTCTGTACCTGTAATTTCATTGATGTTTCTTAAATTGTAGGTATCTAGAATGTTTCGTAGGATTAAAAAAAACCTTGTAAAGTCATCACTGGAAAACACTGATCTTTCTGTAAAGTGATGACAGTTGAGCTGGCTAGAGTTAATTCCTCACACTCTCTCTCACCTTCTCTATTCCTAATTCCTATAAGAATTTGGAACCAATGAATATGTGAACATCTAAGATAGATAAAGGACAATTTCATATGGAAGAAACTGGCATGTTTTCTGTCCTCCTCATCATCCAAGTCATCCCAGGATCCTTTTGTACATATTTCCTTATATCACTTTACCTACCACTTTCCATTCAATTTACCTTAGCTGTGGTTACTCTTGCTACTAAGTACACTTAACTTACCAGTGGAAGTATCTCACTCTTTTTTAAAGAACTTTTTATTTAGAAAGTCTAGTTTCCAATCACCTGCTTTTCTTAGAGAGCCACGTTATTTCTCACTTTCAAACATAGCTCCACCCTGATTTTCAACTGCCAGCTTTTCTATTTTCTTTTTTCAAGGTATCTCTATACCCAATGTGGGGCCTGAACTCATGACCCCAAGATCAAGAGTCACCTGCTCTACCGACTGAGCCACCCAGGTGCCCCAACTGCTAGCTTTTCTTAACCTGACTAGTGCAAGTTCCTCCCAACTTTCCTAGTGCCATTTAATGAGAATAAAACAACATTCAAAACAAAACAAAAACAACTACTACCAGGGCTCCCAGGTGGCTCAGCTGGTTGAGCGTCCAACTCTTGATTTTGGCTCAGGTCATGATCTCAGGGTCGTGAGATCGAGCCCCGTGTTGGGTTCTGTGTTGGGCATGGAACCTGCTTAAGATTCTCTCTCTCCCTCTTTCTTTGTCCCTCCCCTCCGCTCTTTCTCTCTCTCTCAAATAAAATAAAAACCATCTCTACTTAGAAAAATGCATTCCAAAAATAAACTTCCTTCAAAACCACCAAAATAAAGCATTATAAAATACAATTACCATAAAGGTATATGATAAAGCAAATATAGCAAACTATTTACAACTACAAATATATAGTAAATTGTAGAACCAAGATGATGAGCATGTAGGTGTTTACTGTATCATTCTTTTGACCTTTCTGTATATTTGAAAATTTTCATAAAATATTAGAAAAAAATAGAAAAAGAAAATTCAACTACCAAAAGTGGAATTAAACTCTCCTAAGTATACGTGTAAGTATATAAAAACAGAGGGCTAAACTTGAAAGGAATTTATGCTACTTGCAAGGTTAAGAATGTCAAGTCATTAGAACACACTGCGATGCTGAAATTGCTGTCACAATACTGCAAATTACTCTTGGCTATTTCAGAACCCAGTAGTTTCTGCTGTTTTCATCTCATAAAATCCCAAGTTAAAGAACACCACTAGATATTATTCTAGGTTTTTACCTGGGCTGGATGCTCCTAAACTGACTACCACAGCCCAGGTTTTGGTTCCCAGGGAGAACAAATAAACTTAACAGTGGCAGACCAGCATTTTAATGGGGGACTCCTGTCTGAATGCTTAATGCACTGCCAGTACACTCCTTACAAAATTGTTGAGAGGATTAAAGGCTTGTAAAACATCTAGTTGAACACCCAGCCCACAGTAGGTACTCAAAAATATCAGTTTTCAGGATGCCGGGGTGGCTCAGTCGGTTAAGCGTCTGCTTTCGGCTCGGGTCATGATCCCAGGATCCTGGGATCAAGTCCCGCACCAGGCTCCTTGCTCAATGGGGAGCCTGCTTCTCCCTCTGCCTGCTCTGGCTGCTGCTCCCCCTGCCTTGTGCTCTCTCTGATAAAATCTTTAAAAAAAAAGTCAGTTTTCCCTCCTCTTCCCACCAATTTTCAATTCTTTTGAATTAGAGTACCATGCTGGATAAACCTTAGCAGAGAAGGAGAAGAAGAGAAAAGAAAAAGAGTGTCACTTTTTGTCTAGTCTCGCCATGAAATCCAAGCTGCAGTTACCCCCCTTACTTAAATGAACTCCACACTGTATTAAGAGGGTAAGACAGTCTCACAGCACAGAAGCGTTGGCCACCTAACTTTCCAAGAAAATACTGTGGCCTAATGCTCAAAGCTTTCTCTGCTGTTCTTGACTACATAAAAAAGTTTGACTAATTTTTAAAAGTACATTACATGCTGGGCACCTGGGTGGCTCAGTTGGTTGAGCACCTGACTCTAGGTTTCAGCTCAGGTCATGATCTCAGGGTTGTGGGATGGATCAAGCCCCCCATCGGGCTCCACACTCAGTGGGGAGTCTGCTTGAGATTTGTTTCTCCCTCTCCTTGTCTCTCCCTCCCCCTAAAATAAATAAATGAATCTTTAAAAAAACAAAAATAAACAAAAAAATGCTCATTGTAGAAAATTTGAAAAATATAAATAGGATACCAACTATAATCCTATTATGCTAATTGGTTATTTTTTTATAAAAGCTGCTCTACTTACCCAGTTGGTTATTTAAAGAAAGAGAATTTAAGTACCTCAATGACCCAGGTACTGTTTTGGCATGGTACCTTATGTAATTCTCCAATTCTCTAGTGTTCTATCACATGATAATCAGTAAGAGAATTAACCAATTCTTCTATATTGGGAATTTCTAGTTTTTCACATTCCCCTAAATCAGACCACTAAACATTTTGATTACCAATTCCTATTTTGGTTTTGTTCTTTAGTTAAGATGATACTGGGGCACCTGGGTGGCTCAGTTGGTTTAAGCATCTGACTTCGGCTCAGGTCGTGATCTCAAGGTCCTGGGATGGAGCCCCATGTCAGGCTCTGCATGTCAGGCTCTGTGCTCAGTGGGAAGTCTGCTTGTCCCTCTCCCTCTGCCCCTCCCCCTGCTCATGTGCACCTGCTGGTCTCTCATAAATAAATAAATCTTAAAAAAAAAAAAATGATACTATCGTTACAATTTTGTACATAGGCATTCTACTAAATACCTGACCAGTACTCGTCAAAACTGTCAGAGTCATCAAAAACATGAAAAGTCTGAGAAATTGTGACAGTCTAGAGGAACCTAAACAGACATGTTAAGTAAATATAATGTGGTATCCTGGATGGGATCATGAGACGGAAAAAGGTTATCAGTAAAAATAAAGAAATCTGAATATAGATTAAGGTATTATAATGTATCAATATAGGTTCACTACTTAAGACAAATATGCCACACTAAGCTAAGATGCTAATAATAGGGGAAACCTGGTGCAGGGTATCTGGAACCCTCTGTACTACCTCAGCAACTTTTTTGTAACTATAAAACTATTCTAAAACTAAAAGTTTTATTTAAAAATAAAAAGCAAAGAGTATCTTTTATTTATTTATTTTTTAAAGATTTTATTTATTTGAGAGAGACAGAGACAGCGAGAGAGGGAACACAAGCAGGGGGAGTGGAGGAAGGAGAAGCACGCTTCCCGCCAAGCAGGGAGCCCGATGCAGGGCTCGATCCCAGGGCCCCGGGATCATGACCTGAGCCGAAGGCAGACGCCCAATGACTGAGCCACCCAGGCGCCCCGCAAAGAGTATCTTTTAAAAGAATACTATTTCTCATAATTAAAGGTAGGATTCGTGGGGCACCTGGGTGGCTCAGTCGGTTGAGCATCTGCCTTTGGCTCAAGTCATGATCCCAGAATTCCGGGATCAAGCCCTGAGTCGGGCTTCCTGGTCAGCGGGGAGTCTGCTTCTCCCTCTCTGCTCCTCACCCCACTCGTGCTCTCTCTCTCTAATAAATAAGATACCTGAATTAAAGAAAAAAACAATTGGGGGAAGATCAGTAATGACCAAGGCAAGATACAAAATGCTAAAATGCATAGAATCCCCTAATTTATGTTGGGATGAACAAGATTCCTTAGGAAAAGGACAATACAGAGAACTGAGGTGCCTGGGTGGCTCAGTCAGTTAAGCATCTGCCTTTGGCTCGGGTCATGATCCCAGGGTCCTGGGATCGAGCCCCATGTCAGGCTCCCTGCTCAGTGGGGGGTCTGCTTCTCCTTCTCCCTCTGCCCCACCTTGCTCACGCTCTCTTGGCTCTCTCTCTCAAATAAATAAATAAAATCATTAAAAAGAAAAAATACAGAGAATTAAAATATACGTAACTTCAAATTTTAATATTTTCAAAATCTTGCAGTGATTTCATACTAAGAGTTTATCTCAAATTTAATAACAATTAATTGAGAAAATTTCCCTCTCACCATTAGCTGCCGCCAGAAAGGATTTGTTACTGCCCCGAGCCTTATTGGTCAAGTCTTCAGTTATGTCCATGTGCCGGTGGATTTCTTCACGCATTTCTTCCAGAATTTTGCAGAGTTCTGCTTCCCAGTAATCTTTATCTAGACAGTCAATTAATTCTGCAAGTTGGACCTTTGTGCTGTAGTACCAAATTTTCTTCTCATTTTCATTTTCTGTATCTTCTTCTCTGTTTAAAAGAAGTACAAAAACACTTTCTATGTTAGACATAATGGCACTGACTGGACAACGGCCATCTATCCAGGGAAAGTTAGAAGATGTAACACAAAGTCTGCCCACTGAAGCTCAGTATATCTGCTCACAAGAAATCCCCTCACGTCTCATTCTAACTCAAGTTACTTTTACTTTAATTGAGCAATCTCTAATTATTTTGCTTTCCTAGCCCACAGCAGCTTATGATAAAATAATCTGTGAGTAATAGTGGAGAGAGATGATGGGGGGCGCCTGGGTGGCTCAGTCAGTTGAGCATCCAACTCTTATTTTCAGCTCAGGTCATGATCTCAGGGTCATGAGATTGAGCCCCACATTGGGCTCTGTGCTCAGTATAGAGCCTGCTTGGGATTCTCTCTCTTTCCCTCTCTCTCTCTGCCCCTCCCCACTCGCTCTCTCTCTCAAAATAAAAATAAAATAAAATCTTTAAAAAACAAAAGTAGTGGGTAGAGACGAATTAGTATAGCAGCAAAGAAAGATATCTAAGGGTGCCTGGGTGGTTCAGTCGGTTGAGCATCTAACTCTTGATTTCGGCTCAGGTCATGATCTCAGGGTCCTGGGACTAAGGCCTGTGTCAGGCTCCTTGCTCAGTGGGGAGTCTGATTGAGGATTCTCTTTCCCCTCCCCCTCTGCTACTCACCCCACTCCCGTGCACTCTCCCTCTCTTTAAAATAAATAAATAATCTTAAAAAAAAAAAAAAAAAAAGAAAGATATCTAAAAACATGACACACAGAAACAGGACCTCAAACTTCAGTGTGTGAGTACTTGGTGGGGGACAGTCTTGCTTATACTTCAGTTGACTTTGAGATCATCGCTGTAACCACATGAATGGAATTTTAACCAGAAATATTTAAATTATGGTCAGTGCATGGCAGGTACAGGGCAGGCTGACACTACAATTCAGTTTAGAACATTTCCATCAACATGATATAAATGCTCTGCTAAATTCTGGTCCTTGAAGGAGTCATCTCAATGAGCGATGTTTCCTCTCTCTTCCTTTCTTATGGACAAAGTTCAAACTGGAGAGAAGAGGAGCAGCTCTCTGTCCTGCTTGCATCTCTCCAAAGGTCCCATTCACTTGTAATGCCCATGTAGACTTCAACTAAAAACACAAGGTAAATTCATGCCTAGGACCGGACTTTCAGAAATACGTGTGATGGTATTTCTTCTCTCATTCAAAAGGAATTCAGGAGCGTGTATGAGGAACCTGATGAGAGAGTCTAACTTTCCTGTCTACTCAACAGCAAACTCACAGAACTGAAAGAACTGGGCTTTAAGAAAGATCTGGCTTTAAAATGGGCTCAGGCATTTATGAGATACGCAAACGTGGACAAGACACAACCTCTCTGAGTCTCTGAGCCATTTTATTGACCTTGCTGATAAAATGGGGATAATGGTAACTCCTTCAGGGCCACTGTAAGAATTAAAGGTATTATAAGGCACAGATTGTAAAAAAATAAAATAAATAAGGTATAGATTATAGCACCCAGGCACATTGTTCGTAATCAATAAAAATAAAATATTATTGTTACTATTACGGAAGTAAATAAATAAAAATTGAGCAGAATTCCAGGAATGAGTCATTCAGTAATTCTGAAGAAAGGAGGGACATATTAAGTCATGGATAAATAAATGGGTATCAAAATTATCAAAAATGAAAAAAAAGAATTAATGAATGTTATCTCACTTTGCTTTTTTTTTTTGAATTTTTTTTTTTTAAATTTATTTGAGTAATCTCTACCTCCAAGGTGGGGCTTAAACTCACGACCCTGAAATCAAGAGTTGCATGCACTTCCCACGGAGCTAGCCAGACGCCCCTCATTTTCTGCTTTCAAATCAGCATCTGCTGACATATGAAATTCATATATTGCTTCTGTTAGAAGCTTTTTACAAAAATTGCTGAAAATCATTTTCTTTAAAACCTGCTCTCTATAATGGGTATTTCTGACTTCTTATGACTCAGTGATGACAATAGTTTTATTCCAATTTACAACGTTAAAGATGTCAGAGTCCTCTAATCAAAAAGACTAATAATAAAATACTTTTAAAAGGCAATACCATATCAAAAATCTAATTAAGTGACAATATCAAATCAGAAAGCACTTACTGAGCTTTGATTGAGCATAAGAGTTACAGGACAGCCTGGTTCTCTATTTTCTAAAAAATCAATCTTAAGGATTCAGTTGTTATAAAGATGTTGAATTCTTTTACTATTTGCTTTTTCCTCTTTACTCAGAAATATCTACAAATTTCAATGAAACAAGAAAAACATTCTGGGGGCGCCTGGGTGGCTCAGTCGTTAAGCGTCTGCCTTCGGCTCAGGTCATGATCCCAGGGTCCTGGGATCGAGCCCCGCATCGGGCTCCCTGCTCGGCGGGAAGCCTGCTTCTCCCTCTCCCACTCCCCCTGCTTGTGTTCCCTCTCTCGCTGTCTCTCTCTCTGTCAAATAAATAAATAAAATCTTTAAAAAAAAAAAAAAAAAAAGAAAAACATTCTGCATAAAAACATTTTTGGGGTAGAAACATAATTTACAAGTGTAAGATTTCAACATGAAAATGAGATGGTATGGGAACAAAATTAAATGGACATTGTGTCCATTTTTTCAAGTAATTCACATACTATTGAAAGGGTTCCTAATAGCTGATTTAATCCATACTGTCATTTGCATAATTTCTATCTAAACAGACTACTTAATTTCAATTTTTTTAAAAAGATTTTATTTATTTACTTGAGAGAGAGTGAGCGAGAGAGAGAGCACAAGCCAGGGGAGAAAGGCAAAGGGAAAAGCAGATTCTCTACCTAGCAGGGAGCCCGATGAGAGGCTGGATCCCAGGACCCCAGGACCATGACCTAAGCCAAAGGCAGATGCCCAAACAACTGAGCCACACAGGCACCCCTTAATTTCAATTTTAATCTTAATTTTCATCTTAAAAGAGAACTCCTTACTTCATATAGCAGAAAGTTCCTCCACCTTTTTTTTTTTTTTCTTAAAAGGTCATGGGGCTTGAACTCCCAATCCTGAGATCAAGACCTGAGGTGAGATCAAGAGTCAGACCCTTAACCAACTGAGCCACCCAGGCACCCCAGAAAGTTCTTCCTTTTAATGAGATGACACAAACCTAGTGTTTCCACCAATTAGTCCTGGTTCTGCCTGCTGGAGTTATGTGAAATAAACTTAACACCTCCTCCACACACAGTCCTTCAAATCATTCACAACATCTACAATTTTACTGTTTTTTCTTTTCAGGCCAAACATGCTCAAATACTTTAATCATTTCTTATAGTACATTTTCCAGTCTTCACAACCCTGATATTCTTCCCCTCAATGTCCCTCTACAAATGTGGCACCCGAAAACTATTTTTTATTCTTTTCATCAAAGGTCATACAACACTGACAATTTTTTTCTTCTTGAAGCTATAGAAGGATAAATTTGTTAAAAGCATAAAGTAACAAAACAGAGTGAACTGTTAATGTTTTCAAAGAAAAGTTGTTTTGTTGGTTTTGTTTTTTTTTAAGTAATGTTTATGCCCAACGTGGGGCTCAAATTCATGACCCTGAAATCAAGAGTCGCTTGTTCTAGTGACTGAGCCAGTCAGGTGCCCCATGAAAAGCTGTCCTAATCCTGTGGACTTAGGCACATTTACATAGTTTATATAATCAAAATTATTTGTTCTAATCATAACAGTGACAAGAGCTTTCCTATACAAATATACATTGATTTGTATATATATTTGGTTTGGGGTTAGAATGTGGTTTCTGTAGAGGCTCTGTTCCCACAGTGCCTGCAATGCTCCTTCTATACACCCAAACTGGCCTGGCTTTCCTAAAGACACTCATCAGCTCAAAGGAGCTCACAGGTGGCAGGGGAAGGCAGGTTGGAATGAAAACATTTGCCAAAAACATAATTAAGAGCAAACATAAATATTATAGGTCTCCATTTTAAAGTTTGTTTGGCTTTTACTCAGACAAGATAAGTAGGAGGTTAATGACTAACAATAAGCTTCAAGTTTCATTTTTAAACAAACCCACAGAAACTTAAGAGTAAGAAACACTAGAAGTGGGTTGAAAGGATCCCTCCAAAATTCATGTCCACCTGAAACTCAGGATGTGACCTGATTTGGAAATAGGGTCTTTGCCGATATAATTAGCTAAAGATCTTGAGATGAAATCTGGTATTTTTGGGGTGCCTAGGTGGCTCTGTCAGACTCGATTTCGGCTTGAGACAAGATAGGGTCATGAGATCAAGCCCCGCTGAGTCTGCATGAGATTCTCTCTCTCCCTCTCCTACGCCGTTCCCCCTACTCAGGCATACACACTCTAAAGTAAATAAATAAATCTTTAAAAAAAAAAAGAAAAAGAAAAAGAGGGGCACCTGGGTAGTTCAGTCAGTTAAGCATTCCACTCTTGATTTTGGCTCAGGTCATGATCTCGGGGTCATAAGACAGGCCCACGTTGGGCTCCATGCTCAGCAAGGAGTCAGCTTGGGATTCTCTCTCCCTCTCCCTCTGCCCCTCCTCCTGTTCTCTCTCTCTCTCTCTCTCTTAAATAAATATTTTTTTAAAAAGAAAATCTTAAAAGGAAGGAAGGCAGGCAGGCAGGAAGGAAGGAAGGAAGGAAAGATCATGTATCCTTGTAAGTGGAAGAGAGGACACAGAGAAACACACAGGAAAGGTGATGTGAAGGTGCAGGCAGAGATTCATGAGATCCATCTGTCTATAAGCCAAGAAACGTCAAGGATAGCCAGCGACCACTAGAACTTGGAATAGTCTCCCTGAGAGTCTCCAGAAAGAACTAATCCTGCTGACACTGAGGTTTCAGACTTCTGGCCTTCAAAACTGTGAGAGAACAAATTCCTGTTGTTTTAAGTGACTCTGTTTATGGTAGTTTGTTACGGCAGCCCTAGGAAACTCAGATTCGGGTGCCGGAGAAATGGAGTCCTGCTCTAACAAATACCTAAGAATGTGAAAGCGGCTTTGGAACTGGGTGATGGGAAAAGGCTGGAAGAATTTGGAGGTACTGGATAGAGAAGGCTCAGACCACCTTACAGAGACAGAGGTAGGCAGAGACTGGAATTATGCCGCTAACAAGCCGAGGAATACTTGGGCCACTAGAAGCTGCAAAAGGCAAGAGAGGATTCTTTCCTAGAGCCTCCAGAAGGAGCATGGCCCTGCTGAAGCCCTGCTTTTAGATTTCTAGCCCCCACAACTGTGAGAGAATAAATTTCTACCACCTAGTTCGTGGTACTTTATTACTGCAGCCACAAGAAACTAATGCAGCTATGGATTTAGCAGTTAAAGCAACAGCTAAATCGGGCAGCCCGAGTGGGTTAGGAGCATACATTCTGGAGCCAGAATACCTGGGACTGAATCCTGACTCTCCTACTTACTACTAATTGTGTGATACTGAAATTAGTTAACCTCCCTATGCCTCAACTTCTCCATCTGAAAAATGGGGTTACAGTACTTATATCAAATGCTGTTGTGAGGATTAAGTAAGTTCAAATATGTAAAGCACTTAAAACACTGTTGGTGCCTACTGGATGCAATATGCAGAGCTGCTATTATTTTCCTCATCCTATGAAGTATGTGGTATCTACCTTAAAACAAATAATTACAGGGTGCCCGGGTGGCTCAGCTGGCTAAGCGTCTGCCTTGCCTCAGGTCATGATCCCAGTGGGATCGAGTCCTGCATTGGGTTCCCTGCTCAGTGGGGAGTCGGATTCTTTCTCTGACCCTCCCCGACTCATGCGCACTAGTGCTCACGCTCTCTCTTACACAAAAATAAATAAAAAAAATCTTTTAAAAACCCCAATAATTACACGGGGGAAGGGTGTTTTTGTTTTTTTTTAAAGGAGGTATCTTTTAGGATGCAAGAGGGGAAAGAGGTTCAGAGAGAGAAAGCCCTAAGAAATGGTATACATAGGCCAAGACTTGAAGGATAAGTTAGCCAAAAAGGGTTTTGGATGTTTTAGTTTGGTTTTTATTTATTTGTTTTGAGGGGGTGGGAAGCAAGAGAATTAAACGTACAAAATTAGGGATCTGTGAACTTTCTGTTAAGAGCAAATGGAAGTACCTGAAAGATTTTCAACTTGAGGGAAAAAGAGACCTGATCAAAACTGCTGCTTTAAAAATCATCCAGGGGCACCTCGGCGGCTCAGATGGTTAAGCATCTGCCTTCAGCTCCGGTCATGATCCTGGGGGGTCTGTGACTGAGCCCCGCATTGGGCTCCCTGCTCAGCGGGGAGCCTGCTTTTCCCTCTCCCTCTGCCCTTCTTCCTGCTCAAGCTCGATCTCTCTCTCTCAAATAAATAAATAAAATCTTAAAAAAAATAAAAATAAAAATCATCCAGCTATGGAACAGAAACTAGAACTGGGAAATGGGGAGTTACATATAAATCAGTTTGGAGGCTACTAAAGTAGTCTAATCGAGATGATGCTGGCTTGGATTACGGCAAGGATAGTAAGAATGGAGAGAACCAGATTCAATATTTAAGAGGTAATGAAAAGGTGGGGTTACCTTTACCTTTTCTATAAATTGTACCAAAACATCTACTTAACTTCTTTCATTTGTACCATTCTTCAAATAAAGTAATTTGGTAACCCCCCCCCAAAAAAAAGAAAGAAAGAAAGAAAGAAAAGTAGGTAAGGGGGGGAAGCGATGAGTTCAGTTTTAGACACGCTGTATTTGAGGTGCCTGCAGTGTGGACACGTCCAGGAGACCGTGGGACATACAGAACTGGACCAGGGCAGGAGGCTCACAGATACAGGTCTGATGGCAACTAAGCCAGCAAATAAGCAGGTGACTTTCAGCTAGAATGCGGAGGTATGGGTGCAAACCAGTACAGGTTTAAAAGTATAATTTAATCTATCTGAAAAATGAAAAATAAAAAGATGTTAAGTTTATTTATTTAAATAATCTCTACCCACAACGTGGGGCTCAAACTCACAACCCTGAGATCAAGAGCCGCATGCTCCTCCGACTGAGCTGGCCAGGCGCCCCCCCTCCAAAAAAGGTTTAAATGTTGTGTTCAAGGTAATTTTATTCAGAATGAATAGTGACACGTAAAGGTGCTAATCTAATTTGGCAATTCCTGTTTTACTAATAGTCCCAATTTCAGAGCAAAGAATTGATAAGATGAATGCCGTAACTAAGAAAGATTGGCCTTCTAGGGCGCCTGGGTGGCTCAGTCGGTTAAGTGTCTGCCTTCAGCTCAGGCCACGATCTCAGAGTCCTGGGATTGAGTCCCGCATCGGGCTCCCTGCTCAGCAGGTAGTCTGCTTCTCCCTCTGTGCACTTTCTCTCTCTCAAATAAATAAATAAAATCGTTAAAAAAAAAAAAAAAGAATAAAAAGGGGCGCCTGGGTGGCTCCGTCATTGGGCTTCTGCCTTCGGCTCAGGTCATGATCCCGGGGTCCTGGGATCAAGCCCCGCATTGGGCTCCCTGCTCGGTGGGAAGCCTGCTTCTCCCTCTCCCACTCCCCCTGCTTGTATTCCCTCTCTCGCGGTCTCTCTCCGTCAAATAAATAAATAAAATCTTAAAAAAAAAAAAAAAGAATAAAGAAAGACTGGCCTTCTTATATATACTGGATCTCTAAGTTGATTGCTCAGCATTTTGGTTCCTCAGGTAGATTCAGGTAAAAACCTTTCTTTTATTAGATGCTTCACTAACCTATACAAATAATATATTTTTAAATGAGTATTAAATAAAAGTAGCAGAAAAACTTAGTTTCTATAAACTACTAGCATTGCAATTAAAAACTGTTTACTACTGGGGCACCCGGGTGGCACAGTTGGTTAAGCGTCCAACTCTTGGTTTCAGCTCAGGTTGTGATCTCAGGGCTGTGAGATCAAGCCCCAAGTTGGGCTCTGTGCTCAGCACAGAGTCTGCATGAGTTTCTCTCTCCTTCTCCCTCTACCTCTCCCCCTACACACGCATGTGGGCACATGCTCTCTCTCAAATAAATAAATAAATCCTTTAAAAAAATTGTTCACTACCCCACACTTTGTTTTAGGTATGTCCCCCTTGGGCAACAGGTCCACCGACTCATCATTTTAAGCGTCCAGGGAGAGCATATACCAAATCCCCATACCGTCAACTGAACAATTGACATGACTTCAAAAGTTTCACCAGGAGTCCACATATAATCTACCACAAGAGGGCATCAAACTGAAATTGTTTTAATCCAATTTTTATTTATTTATTTTTAAAGATTTTATTTATTTATTTGACAGAGAGATAGAGAGCACAAGTAGGCAGAGGGAGAGGGAGAAGCAGGCTCTCCGCCGAGCAGGGAGCCGGACGTGCGGCTCGATCCCAGGACCCCAGGATCATGACCTGAGCTGAAGGCAGCTGCTTAACCGACTGAGCCACCCAGCCGCCCCTAATCTAACTTTTAAAAAAATGTAAAATCTTTCTGATTTACTGAAATTATTGACAAGGAACACTTAATTACCACTAACAATGATATTTAAAGTTTTTTGACTTTATAAAAATAACAGTCAAAAATCACAGCATGAAAAAAAAGACACCCTTATCTGTCTGAAATCTTCACTAAACTTTGTATACTTTATTATGTATCAAGAAAGGCAATTTCAGGGGCACGTGGATGGCTCAGTAGGTAGAGCATGCAACTCTTGGGGTCTAACCACATTAGAGTAGTTTACTTAATAAAAAAATACATATATTTAAAAAAAAAGAAAAGCAATTTCAGGGAATGAATAAAGCTTTCAAAGAAAATAAATCAAATGAATAGTTTCACTACCAAATATAGAACTTAAAGAATTTTACTGTTCAATTTAGAAAAGTAGATTATTTCATCTCATCAATAATGTATCAAAAATCCATCCACAGGTGCTTCAAAGGTGACTTAAGTCCTCTGATGTAATTACAAAGGTTTACACACATTTAACTACATTTAAAGAATCTTCTCTCCTACTTGTCTGAGTTTTGTTTTAAATACTAATACTGACTTATCAGGGAACAGAACTTTTTTAGAATGCCACTTATATTTTCAAAAAGTGTCTTTGTCTCAAATTTTTAAAGATCTCAGAAATATCCAGTCCAGGTACAGCAAAAGTCATTATACTATCTCCACCCACCCCAACCCCCAGTCATAAGCATTGATTTTAACAACTAAAACAATGTAAGTTACAGACATCTCAAGATGATGCCTTGGAAACTAGACTACAGTATAAAATTTGTTAACTGAAAATATTCTTATAAACAGGTTCTGAGAAAAAATTCCAGGTCTCACTTACTAATAGCCACAGAGCCTTGGGCAAGCCCTAGGGCAAGTTATTTAACCTGTCTGAGCTTTAGTCTCTTCATCTATAAAATGCAGACAAAAATAACACGTACATTATTGGGTTTTTGCAAGGATTAATGAAAAAAATGTAAATAAAATGCTTAGAGCACTATGAGGCACATATTAAGTGCTCAATAAATGTTGTTGGCTATTCATTACTAGTCCATCACCTACTGGTTCCACCTTCAGGTCCCTAAAACCTAGGCCTAGACCTTACAATTATATTGTAATAAATCTTACAGATGTCAAGGCCTATCGATATTTGGACAAAGCGCCTCTAGAATCTCTCTGGCCCAAAAGGACTAGACGGAGAAGGAAGTGAGAAGCAGGGAGAATAAACATCCCAAAGGATGAGGAAGGGCAGGATAGGGAAGGGAAGTATAGGAAGGGAAAATAGGAGCACAGAATAAATTTCACTTACTTCCTAATTTGTTCACAGCGGACCCGAGGACTCTGAGCCCTTTCGAGAGGACATTTGAGACTGAGTATGAACATGGTCTGTTAACTGCTGAATGTCTATAGAAAAGGACAAGCACCAGGCTCCCTGATGGGCAATGTCACTGACTTTTCACTTAAAATGAAATAGAGCATTAAACTTCAAACCAAAACATGGTTACAGTGATCTCACGAACTGTAATGACCTTGCCAACAAAAAGCTTCCATGCTACCACCTCCATAGCAAGAGGTCAAAAAGATGGCACGATAAAACACGATGACTAGATATTTGAGAGGTGGGGGGGCAAGACAAAAATTACACAGATTTTTAAAAATAACTGATCTGGGGCACCTGGGTGGCTCAGTTGATTAAGCATCTGCCTTCGGCTCAGGTCATGATCCCAGGGTCCTGGGATCGAGTCCCACATCAGGCTCCCTGCTCAGCGAGGAGTCTGCTTCTCTCTCTCCCTCTGCCCAACCTGGCTCCCCCGCTCCCCCACTCATGCTCTCTCTCTCTCTCAAATAAAATATTTTTAAAAAATAAAAAATAAAAAAATATAAAAATAACTGATCCAAATCAAAAGATGCAAAATATACATTTTAAAACTTCATATACTCTTTCTCTTATCAGTTTCTGAATTAAGGTAATAGACTAAATCCAAACATCTCATTTTGCTCCCTCCTGAAACCCTATCTTAGAACTGCTAAAGAAGTATTTTTTAAAACATTAAACTCACAAGGATAGAGTAAAGAGCAAAGGCAAGAAACAAAATTTGGAAGCAGGAAAGCAAATGGACGAGTGATAACTGCCGTTAGCGGAGCCAAGAAAGCCCAATCCCAAACCAAAAGGGTGACGCTGAGAACCAATAATCACAATCCCCAAAAGACACTAAAAATGGAAAGGGGGGTATCTACAGCAGAGAACTGCTTCAAAGCTGCTTAATGAGCAGATCCCTAGACCACCTATACCCATCCTCTTCAGCCACTAAAGGCTTAGTCTCCCAAAGGAGGTAACACTGAAGTTCTCTGGACTAGGGTACACCAGTCCTCTGCTCAGGTATGAACAAAGGTACTACTGTACGGAAAATCAAACACCAAGGGGCTATACCAGTCAGATCTTCATGCGCCAAGTAGGACACCAGAAAAGGCCTCTCTGGGCCATCTGACCAGCTCAAGAAAAAGGACTAAAAATAGTGAGTGACATCAGTGATGCCCAATAAAATAGGTTAAGAAAATCACCCAGTGGTTAAGCTCAAAACTGATAAGGCCTACCCACTTGCTCAGAGCTTCCAATCAGCTGTATAATACCACAATGTTAATCAGGATCAGAAAATTATGAATTAATAATCTGAGGATGGAAGAGACCAAAACAAATCCCAGGAAGAAGCAACAGAAGAAACAGAGATTATGCACAGAGGGGAAAACACACACACACACACACACACACACACACACACACACACACTCATACACACAAAAGTATCATTAATATCCTCAGAAAAGATTTAAAAAAAAAAAAATATCCTCAGAAAAGAGAAAAAATTATTATATCCACGAAACAAAAACAGGATTTTATTACTTTTTTAAAGGAGGAAGATTCTAAGACCAAAAGAGCTCTTAGAAAAAAAAATATGATAGCAAAAAAGAAAAACTAAATAGTAGGACTGGAAGACTAAGTTAAGGAAATCTAGAAAAACTGAACAACACCCCCATACACACACACACACACACACACACACACACTCACTCACTCACACTCCAAAGAAGAACAAAGACAAAGAGGAAAACTGGAGAAAAAAGATAAGAAAATCAGAAGACCAAAACAGGAAGTCCAGTGTTCAATAAAATAATGGCACAAGGTAAATACAACAGGGAAAAGGGGTGGAGGAAGTCCTCAAGAGAAATTCTCAACTGAAGGACTCAACTGCCAGATTGAAAGTACCCACCAAACACCCAGTGGATGAAAAAAGACTCACACGAGGCCATACCACTCTGAAACTGCAAAACACTACAAGCAAAGAGAAGATTCCACAAGCTTCCAGATAAGTCCAAACCAGTCACATACAATCAATGACTGGATTCAGATTTCTCAACAGCAACACTGCAAGACAACAACTGCACAAAAAACTCAGAAGATCTCTGCTTACTCTGTACCATCTTTATAATCAAAGGGTGAGCCCAACTAAGATTCTTATCTCTACCTGGCTTGCTTGCCCAGGTACTGATGAAGTTCCTGCTCTCTTCTCCATGCCCTACTCTGATTTCACCCCACCACAGATTTTCTGATTTGACCTAATTCTGAGAGCTGAAAGAAGGCTTTGAAGACTTCAGAAGCTGAAAATTACAAAGTAGCCCACTACCTTCGATCGTATTTCTACAAGATGTCAAAACCAAGTCCCCACTACAACCCTGCCCAACATCTGACTGAGGTACATGCTCTGCTTTTCCAGACTGCCTCCTAAACTTCCCACTGACCTGCCTGGAAGAGCCCCTTAAAAACTCTCAGAAAAGCAGAAGCCTATGAACATGAGTCTGTTGAGCTTGTCTTTTCCTGCAAGACTACAACTAATAATGACAAAACTGATCTTTCATAAGACAGCCGGTTTGTTCTTGCCAGTCCATTTTACGTACAGATATAGCAAAACTAAAAAGAGAGGCAAGAAAATCTTAACACCAAAATTAGGGTGGAGATTACCTCAGGATAGACTGTAGGGAACATAACCAGGGAAGGGCCCACAGTGGCATCTGCCTTGTAGTAATTCTAATTCCTACCCCACCAGGCAATTAATAGACTGGTGTATAATTTGCTTTTTTTCATAAATTGTTTTCTTTCTTTGTAATTTAAGAAACTTTTAATGCATTTATTTCTTCAAGTTAGAAATTATGTAACTATGTAACTCATTATTAAATCACAAAAGTTTATATTACATCAGCAGCATGGCTCTGTTATATCAGTCATGAAGGAAACTGGCTTAATTGTAAATACATACAAAAATTAAGACCAGATTTACTTACATTATGAGTCTTCGGTTCAGGAACCAGTATTTCCTCCGACTCCTGTCATACCCAATAGGCTCATGTCGAATATACGGTTTGTTTTTTTGGATTTCAGCGACACAGTCCGTCACACCGGGCACCTTGTGAGCTACACACACTTCACACTGCCACTCGTCCTCTGGCACCTCCTCGAGAGGTGGCTTCACACACTCCAAATGGTATACTGCTGAACACGTCTCACAGCAAAGCAAATCCCCGAGTTTGTGACAAACCCGACAATGGTCGTCATATTGGATCACCCCTTCAGACATCAATTCCTCACGAGCAATATTTGTGGTAAGAAACTGATCGACTAAGAACTGCAGAACTTTGATTTTGTTCTCTACTGGTCCGTAGGGATAGTCCTCTGCTTCTTGGTAAGGAAGAACATGATGGTACTCCTTGTCACTCTCACAGTACACCCGCAGCACCTCTGGCCACGTCATCCCATCTATGAAATACAGCGTGGAATTGACGCTATCTTTCAGATCAGCAGGCCCAAAGGTAGTATTGGAAGTGTCTTCTTCACGCAAAACCGCTTTCAAAAGCACAACGTGCATCTCCGCCATAAGTGTGCACTGCTCTTGACTCACCAGAGCTGCACAGAAGTCCTCAAAGCGAAAAGGAGATAACCTTAAAACAGTGCCAAAGTTCCGCAGTACCTCATAAATGGCAATAACATTCATTATATGCTCATTAGGCACCATTAAATCCTCAGAGGACTTGGGAAATTCAAGGGGTGGGATGTCTTTTTCTTCCAATATCGGAGAACGAGGCCGATGTACTCTTGGTTTTCGCCTACCTGTAAAGAAAGAAACGGCACAATTACAAATCAGTACATCGTTTCTTTTTAAAAAATATTTAAGTAATCTTTACACCCCCAGAGGGGTTCGAACTCACAACCCTGAGATCAAGAGTCACATGTTCCTCCAACTGAGTGAGCCAGGTGCCCCACAAATCAGTACATCATTTCTAAAAACTAAGAGTTTTTTAGTTTTTCCTATCTGGACATATACCTCAAAAAATAGATAAGCATACTTCTATTTTTCTAGTAACTGTCAAGTTAAAATAATACCAATAAGTAATGATTTAGCTCTAATTTTTAAGTCTATAAAAAATCTGAATTCGAAGTTTTCCCATTATATTACAAACTACAAGTAAAAAATTTTCAATTATAATCAGCTCTCAATTATCTAGAGGGGTTGACTGGTGTAGAGGTAACCATGATAAAAAATAACTGTGTTTATGAAAGATCTGAAAAGAACATAAATGAGAAAAAACATCCCCATGTAAGATAAGAGGCACAACAGAGCTCATACTGTGGCTGCTGCGATACAGAAATGCCTCTCAACAACCAGACAGGAAGTTCTCTGGTGAAGCACCCCTTTTCCTCTGCCAGAAATGCTTCCTGAGAGCCACGTATCGGGGGAGTTCCACAGTGAAGCACAAAGTTAGGACTGAAACAGAAAGGAAGGAGGAAGTAGGAGAGGACAGTCCCAGTGCTGGGAGAAGGAAAAAGAGAGGTTCAGGTAGGAAACAGACAACAGACTACGTATATTTTTTAGCAGTCAGTTAAACAACTGTAGGCGCCTGTTCCCCAATTTATGAGATGTGATGTCCAAGAATATATAATGTATGCATATAAATGTATCAATATTTAGCACATTTGAGAACTTTGTACCAAACATAGATACTTTTAATTCTCTGAATGAGTCTATGAGGTATTTTAATAAGCCCTGCTATATAAATAAGAAAACTTGTTGAAAGAAACAAGTTTCTGGGGTGCCTCGGTGGCTCAGTTGATTGAGCATCTGCCTCTGGCTCAGGCCATGGTCCCGGGGTCCTGGGATCAAGCCCCGAGCTGGGCACCCTGCTCAGCGGGAGGCTGCTTCTCCCTCTCCTGCCCGCTTGTGCTCTCTCTCGCTATCTCTGTCACTATCTGTCTCTCTCTTTCAAATAAATACATAAAATCTTAAAAAAAAAAAAGTTAAAAAAAAGGAAGAAACAAGTTTCTCCTAAATGGCTATGCCTGTATTACTATTATTATCATTATTATACTTTCCAATGATGTTTACAGAATAGGAAATGTATTTTTAAATATGAGAAGTAGGGATGCCTGGGGCGCCTGGGTGGCTCAGTTGTTAAGCATCTGCCTTTGGCTCAGGTCATGATCTCAGGGTCCTGGGATCAAGCCCCGCATCGGGCTCCCTGCTCAGCAGGAAGCCTGCTTCTCCGTCTCCCACTCCCCCTGCTTGTGCTCCCTCTCTCGCTGTGTCTCTCTCTGTCAAATAAATAAATAAAATCTTAAAAAAAAAAAGAAAGAAATAGGGACGCCTGGATGGCTCAGTCAGTTAAGCACTGCCTTCGACTCAAGTCATGATCCCAGGGTCCTGGGATGGGAGTTCTGCATTGGGCTCCTTGCTCAGCGGGGAGCCTGCTTCTCCCTCTGCCTGCTGCTCCCCCTGCTTGTGAGCACGCTCTCTCTCTCTCTCTCTCTCTCTCTGACAAATAATAAAATATTTTTAAAAAACAAAAAATAAAATAAATATCAGAAATAATTCTAACAAAATCAATTAACATTAAATTCATTTTTGTACAATTAACTTTTATCAATCATGATTTTGGGTTACTGGTAAACTCTTTTAACTACCTGCTCCCTCCCCCATTCCTGAGCCCTCACTTCTGGCTTTGTCTCATTAACTGCACACTAAAAGGGTGTATGGTATAAGGAGAAAAAAGTATGTTAAAGAATATAAAAGGCCAAGATATTTTAATTTATACATGCACACCCAATATTCATTCACTGAAAAGATTTTCCAAATAAAAATATATCCATTACTTTCTGCAGCAAAAAGTCCAAGGGATCACCCTGGGCCAGACATTGCTGGTGAGCCTATATAGCGAGAAAGGAGTCTACACCTTGGCAAACTTCACAGAAGTGACACCATCTACACAGATGCAGTTTTCACAGATTCAATTAAATCACAGAATCACCATGATAGTAAGCATCATGATGGGTAATCCAGTCCATTTTACTGTCTCCTAGAAATTATTTAGGACTTACTACATAAATATAAATGAGAAAGGAATAAAAGGAAGACTAAACCTAGAGGAATTCCCTCAAATAAGAGAAGAAACACAAGTCAGCAGAGACAAAAGTGCTTATAGAAACAATCCCTGCATTCCTTTCAGATGTTTATGCAAAATGCTGTCAAAGAGCATCCAAGTAAAGCATCACAGAAGGCAAGGCTGGAAAAGCAGTTCTAGGACCAGGAGAATGCAGATGTCCTTACATGTTAGGTTTAGGAGTCTGTATGGCAGTACTTTATACTGGCAGTAATGAGGGCTGTTACAGGTTTTCTGAACAGGGCAAAGGGCAGAATGGTCCAGAGAGACTTCTCTGGCTTCATTGTATAGAATGAAACCAGAAGCAGGGCATCTTCTGCAATTAACCCTAAGATGAAGACTGGGATTCAGTGAGAACTGAATGGCTGTGAGAACAACAAAAAGATGGATACAAGTGACCTTACGAAGAAAGAAATCAACAGGTGTGGAATATACCACCCCCACCTTGAGATGTAACTCCATAGGTTACCATTTCCTTCAAAAGCTTTTCTAACCTCCCCAGGCTCTTCTGAATTCCCATAGCCTTCTTCAAACCATGTTATCTTATATTATAATTTACCTTTTCATGGTATCTACTCCGTCTCCCCAGCTGAACACCTAACTCTTATGCCAAAGAGAATCTGGCATATTTCTTTTATTAGTATTTGCCCAGCATCATTCCCTATAGAGAATTTCCCTTCCCCCACACCACGTGATTCTGCTGAGGCCCCCCAATCACAGTATTCCATCTCCTCATCACTGGCATGGAGATATGACCCAGGGCAGCCCAGCAAGACTCTTTGCCCGGCATTTTACATTCATCTGTTAAGTGAGAAGTGCTCTGAAGCCCTTTCTTTCCATGAAGGAGGCCAGAGCTGTCCGTGGCTAACCCATCATGGAAGAAGGGAATAAGGATGATGGACAGAAACAGAAGTAAGATATAAGTACTGATAATTCTTAAGCCCTTGGTGGAATGTATCCCTCAGTTCTCACAGCTACAGAAACCAAAACCATTTCCCTTGCGCTTAAGTCAACATGTTGGTTTTCTATCACTTGCAAGTAAGAGTACTCATTAAAAAGTATCTGACACTGTATCTAGTAGGCTTTTTATAATAAGAAACACAATAAATTACTCTTTAAAGTCTATCAGTGAAAGCAGTTAATGTTAAAAAAAAAACTGCTGATAGTAATCTATGTGTAAAGCAGTAACAGAAATACTGTCTAAATTTAATGTCTACTTTTATTTTTTTAGTTATTTTTTTAGAGGGGGGAGAGTGGCAGAGGGAGAGGGAGACAGAGAATCTTAAGCAGGCTCCATGCCCAGCGCAGAGCCCAATGCAGGGCTTGATCTGATGACTCTGAGATCATTACCTAAGCCAAAATCAAGAGTCGGACACTTAACCCATCGAGCTACCCACATGCCCCTAATGTCTAAGTTTAAAACATCAGCTTTCATACATTCTGAAAGATTTTGGATAACCATTGTATAGATCTGATCTTTAACAGTTCATTTAACTTGATATTTATAAGCTAAAGTCTGTTCATTTTCTGTTGGTATTAGAGGTAAAAGGACAAAAAGGCCCATAAATTCTACATTCTACACATCTAGCTGGAAACCACAAAATAGCTTCTGTTCAAAGTATGACTATAGTCATATACATACTGAAAGTGTGAGCACTTTTGAAAGTTAACAGTAAATATAGGTCAGTTCCCTCTGAAGTATTGGAAAAGTATAAATTGTTTCAATTTTTTAAAAGGCAATGTGGCAGATCTGAATGTATAACCCTTTGACCCGACAATTCAACCTCTTAGAATTTATCCTACAGATACACACACACACACACACATATTTAAGTACAAAAAAATTTAATGCAACAGTTTGTAGAAGTCGAAGTTTTGTGTTTTTTTCTTTTTAACCTAAATATACATCAATACTTAAATGGATTATGAATTATGATTATCTACACAATGTAATCCAATCTAGCAGTTGAAAAGAACAATGTAAAATTCATATATCGGAAATGAAAAATCTTAAAGATACATTACTAAATGAAGAAAAAAGCCAGTAATGGAGAAAAAAGAACAATGAATAGAAAGTCAATGAGGGGCACCTGGCTGGCTTAGCTCATGGAGCATGAGGCTCTTGATCTGACAGTTGTGAGTTCAAGCCCCACACTGGGCATAAAGCTTACTTAATTTAAAAAAATGAAAAGAAAAAAAAAAAAAGAATGTCATTGAGAAAAGAAATTAGAAACAAAAGGAAAAAATAAGGAGGGAACAAGGATAATATATATATATATATCTAAGAAGTCATTTAAGAATCTTCTTAGGGACACCTGGGGGGCTCAGTTAAGCGTCGGACTCTTGGTTCTGGCTCAGGTTGTGATCTCATGGGTTGTGAGATCCAGCTCTGCCACAGCCTCTGCACTCAGCAGGGAGTCTGCTTGAAGATGCTCTCCCTCTGCCCCTCCCCCTGCTCACACCTGCACGCACGCGCGCCCGCACGCGCACACACTCTCTCTCTCTCTCTCTAAAATAAATAAATAAATCTTAAAAAAAATCTTTTTAGGGACGCCTGGGTGGCTCAGTCGTTAAGCGTCTGCCTTCAGCTCAGGTCATGATCCCGGGGTCCTGGGATCGAGCCCCACATCGGGCTCCCTGCTCCGCGGGAAGCCTGCTTCTCCCTCTCCCACTCCCCCTGCTCATGTACCCTCTCTCGCTATGTCTCTCTTTGTCAAATAAATAAATAAAATCTTTAAAAAAAAAAAAAAAAATCTTTTTAAAGCAGTTGTTTCTGAGACCTGCGGGGACAGAAAAAAACTATTTTTTTTACTTTTTTACATTTTTCAATATCACATGCATGTATTTTTATTTTAATAATTTAAAAGAAAAATATTGGGCAGGTATCTATGCACACATATGAAACAATATTCAAATCAATAAAATGATGCTGCTACTAATGGCTTACTGATGGTCTTGTATGAACACAAATATAAGATCATTATGCCAAATTCAAAGATTCAGGTTTACAGAACTGAGCACAGATAAGAGTATATAAAAAGAAAACTCAAAATTAAACCACATAAGCCCCTCAACTGTCAACCATTAGTATTAACAAGTCATTTCAACTATTCATAAAAATGTATTTATAATGTGCCATTGAAGATTACACTCATCATTTTCAACACTGATCTAATATCTAGCAGACAAATTATATTAATTTTCCTGTATTTTTTAAAGATTTTATTTATTTATTTGAGAGAGAGAGACACAGCGAGAGAAGGAACACAAGCAGGGGGAGTGGGAGAGGGAGAAGCAGGCTCCCCGCTGAGCAGGGAGTCCAATGCGGGGCTCTATCCCAGGACCCTGGAATCATGACCTGAGCCAAAGGCAGATGCTTAACGACTGAGCCACCCAGGCACCCCTAATTTTCCTCTATTAAAAAAAAAAAAAATTCGGATCACTACATTTGTATCTTTGGAGTAAATACCCAGTAGTGAATTGCTGGGTCATAGGGTAGCTCTATTTTCAACTTTTTGAGGAACCTCCATACTGTTTTCCAGAGTGGCTGCACCAGCTTGCATTCCTGCCAACAGTGTAGGAGGGTTCCCCTTTCTCCGCATCTTCGCCAACATCTGTCATTTCCTGACTTGTTAATTTTAGCCATTCTGACTGGTGTGAAGTGGTATCTCACTGTGGTTTTGATTTTTATTTCCCTGATGCCTAGTGATGTCGAGCACTTTTTCGTGTGTCTGTTGTCCATTTGGATGTCTTCCTTGCAGAAGTGTCTGTCTGTGTCTACTGCCCATTTCTTGATTGGATTATTTGTTCTTTGGGTGTTAAGTTTGATAAGTTCTTTATAGATTTTGGATACTAGCCCTTTATCTGATATGTCATTTGCAAATATCTTCTCCCATTCTGTCGGTTGTCTTTTGGTTTTGTTGACTATTTCCTTTGCTGTGCAAAAGCTTTTTATCCTGATGAAGTCCCAATAGTTCATTTTTGTCCTTGCTTCCCTTGCATTTGGTGACGTTTCTAGGAAGAAGTTGCTGCGGCTGAGGTCGAAGAGGTTGCTGCCTGTGTTCTCCTCAAGGATTTTGATGGATTCCTGTCTCACATTTAGGTCTTTCATCCATTTTGAGTCTATTTTTGTGTGTGGTGTAAGGAAATGGTCCAGTTTCATTCTTCTGCATGTGGCTGTCCAATCTTCCCAACACCATTTGTTGAAGAGACTTTTTTCCATTGGATGTACTTTCCTGCTTTGTCAAAGATTAGTTGACCATAGAGTTGAGGGTCCATTTCTGAGTTCTCTATTTTGTTCCACTGATCTATGCGTCTGTTTTTGTGCCAGTACCATACTGTCTTGATGATTACAGCTTTGTAATAGAGCTTGAATTAACATCTTCTCTTCTATCCTAATATCATCTATTCTATTCTGTCAGCTTTTAAAACATGCTGCTGCAGTCCACAGTTTAAAAATCACTTCTCTAGAGAAACCTTCCTCATGTGTGTGCAGAATATACGGTATTGTTTAAAAAGCAAATAAACAGCCAATCAAACTAGAAACAACCAAAATGTACATCAAGAGGGGAAAAATTAAATTGTGGAGCATTCATTTGATAAGATTCTATAGAGCAGTCTTGAGTAATTTAGGGCTTCATATGTCAGCATTGTATCAATCTTAAAAAAAAAAAAAAACCATGAAACAAACAGAAAAAATTGCTACAAAAGGATAAACAACTTGAAACCATGCAAAACAGTTCTATCTACTGCTTATGGGGAGATATATAAATATACATACATACATACAGGTACATGAAGTAGTATTTAACATAACCACAAGAATGAAATCTCCTTAGAGACAGGGAGTTTTTCTCTATGTTGTTTGTTGCTATCAATAGCGGCTGGCACACAGTAAGATACATAATATTTACTGAAAAAATTAGTCGTTTTTAAGTGCTAGCCCACACAATTACACAAGAAAATTATGTCTCTACATAATTTGCAGATGTTAGAAATGTGCTTTTACTCCTCACTATGAGAACTCCTGGAACAGTGCTCCTCAAACTTCGTACAGCAGAATCACCAAGAGAGCTGATTCTGATTAAAATAGTTTGATTTAATAGGTCTAGGAAAGAGTCTCAGAATGTGCATTTCTAACAATTCCCAGGTGGTTCCTAACTGTGCTGGTCTGAGGCTACACTTTAAGAACCACTGCCCTAGAACTTAGAAAGGCTATCCCTCTGAGATCCAGACAAGCAATAATTAATACACATCAGATGAAATTCACTAATTCCAAAAAGCACCTTCAAACCTTGCTACTCAAAATGTGACTGGCATCATCTATGATGCTTGCAAGAAATTCAGAAGCTCAGGCCCCAGGTCTACTACATAAGGATTTGTAGTTTCTCAAAATCTTCAGGTGATTCATACGCTCATTGAAGTTTGAGAAGCTGCCTGAAATACTCGGTCATAAAACTGGAGATGCAGCAAAGTCACACGGTAAGCTGTTTAAAAGTAGAGGGCCAACATGCAACCCAAATTTACAGAAACCCAGGTTAAGCTCAGTAATCTGCATTTTTATCTTTCTCCCCAGGTAATTCCCTTGTGCAGCGAAATTTGAAAACTACTGCTTTACAGAAATTGGATATTCCTCCTATCAAACAGAAAGT
This sequence comes from Phoca vitulina, assembly GCF_004348235.1. NCBI lineage: Eukaryota > Metazoa > Chordata > Mammalia > Carnivora > Phocidae > Phoca > Phoca vitulina. The sequence goes on from NW_022589744.1 coordinate 3,398,447, forward strand.
AAGGCTTTCATGGAAACTCAGACAAGAAAAACTAAGGGGTTGTCTCAGAAGACATGACTAGAATAGGATTGATGTGAAAGAAAGTTGAAGCCTAATCAAAGACATTAATAAGCCTACAAAAAACAAAATGCTAAGGATGGAAAGTGGTCTGCGTGAATTCTGGGGAGAAAAAGAGAACCAAAGAGCAAGAATTTGTCCATGAATTTCCAGCACAGTCAAGGGAGAGAATTTCTTGACTGAATAACAAAGATTCTGGCCCATGAGATATGTTACTACCTTAACAGAAAAACTGTGTTACTATGTATAGATACTTTTTTAAAAAAATGAACTGGCACTTCCAAAACTTTCCACTCTTTAGTATTTCATAATAGAAGTCTCACTTACGAGGGTCTGCAGGGATGCTTCTCTTCTAACTCTTTGGAAAAACGGGTCAACAGTATGGGTTTTTAAAATATGCACTGTGGGCCCAATCTGCATTTGTTTGGCTAATTTCTCTCTCTTTTAAAAGATTTTAAGTAATCTCAGGGATGCCTGGGTGGCTCAGTTGGTGAAGCATCTGCCTTCTGCTCAGGTCATGATCCCAGGGTCCTGGGATTGAGTCCCCCAACTGGGGCTCCTTGCTCAGCAGGGAGCCCGCTTCTCCCTCTGTCTGCCGCTCCCCCTGTTTGTGCGCGCTCTCTCCCTGTGACAAATGAATAAATAAAATCTTTAAAAAAAAAAAGGATTTAAAATAATCTCCACATCCAAATGGGGCTTGAATTTACAACCCCAAGATCAAGAGTCATATGCTCCACCAACTGACCCAGACAGGCCCCCCAATTTCTTTTTTATTAAAAACAAAAACAAAACACACACACACACACACACACACCCTTCTCTATACATTCTAAAAAGAAAATGCCTTAATTTGCTCAACTTGTGAGAAATCCCCGACCTTTTCTAGGGCTCTGATCAAATGTCATCTCTTCTCTCCTGCACCTGCTACAACTGTGCTCCTCTGGCACTCTGTGTAGCTCTTCACTGTAGCTGGAGTATGTTTATACTACAGGCAATCATTCATGTGCCCCCAGCTCATTTGTTAACTTCCTTAGAGCACAAACCTAACTAAAAAGTATTTGTTTAACTAATGACACCCAGAAGCAACACTACTTGCAGACGGAGGAGGTCCAGAGGCGAAGTCATGCCAAGATTAAAACCCTGATGCCACTGTAGATTTTTCAAAATTTGGTTTATAAATTTTTATCATATTAATTCTAAGAAGAACATTTACATAAGTCTCTATACAATGTGTGTTTCTAGAGGAAAAAATGTAGTATTGTCTCCCTATTTCTGATCAGCATATCTGAGAGAAAGATGGACACTCAGTATTAGTATAAGGGATGAAGGAAGATCATTTTCATCAGAAGTTAATACTCTAGATCTAATGAAATCTATTTAATATACAGTTATACATAAACTATGAATGGCTTAACAAAAATAAGTCACCTACATTCACTAGTCATCTTTTAAAAATTATGAAACTCATCTGTCATAAGTAACAAGGATTCTCCCTTTCATCTGGAATAGTGTCCCATTCTGGTTCAGAGGGTAGAGCATGTGACTTTCCATCTCAAGGTCATGAGTTCAAGCCCCATATTGGGTGCAGAGCTTACTTTAAAAAAGGGGGGGGTGCGGGGGGACACAACTAGCTAGTTTCAGTTGGAATAGTGTCCCAACCCAGTTTCAAGGTTATTATTCACAAGGCTGTGCTCTTCCAGTGAGTACATTCCATTTGTCTCCATTCCCTATTCTTTCGTGACAGTAATAATATGAAAAACAGCAGCTAGCTTTCACAGAGGGCTTCCAACAGGAATTGTGCTAAGCACATTTAAATGCTTTATATCATTTTATCTTCAGATCAACTCCATGAAATAGGTACTAAATTTTATCCTTTTTAAAGATGCATGTAGAGGGGCGGCTGGCTGGCTCAGTTGGTGGAGCATGTGATTCTTGGTCTCGGGGCTGTGAGTTTGAGCCCCACCTTGGGTGTAGAGGTTAAAAAGAAAATCTTAAAAAATTTCATATAAATAAAAATAATTTAAAAAACTGAAAATAAAGATTCATACAGAAAGGCTAAATCAGGGGCGCCTGGGTGGCTCAGTCGTTAAGCATCTGCCTTCGGCTCAGGTCATGATCCCAGGGTCCTGGGATTGAGCCCCGCATCGGGCTCCCTGCTCAGCGGGAAGCCTGCTTCTCCTTCTCCCACTCCCCCTGCTTGTGTTCCTGCACTCGCTATCTCTCTCTCTCTGTCAAATAAATAAATAAAATCTTTAAAAAAAAAAAAAAAAAAAGGAAGGCTAAATCACTTGTCCAAGGTAACACAGCAAGTATCACTAAGAGAAAAAACTAAAACACAAATCCACCTCAGGGGCACCTGGTACCTTAGTAAGTTAAGCATCCGACTTGATTTCAGCTCCGGTCATGATCTCAAGGTCGTGGGATTGAGCCCCGCATCACGCAGCATGGAGTCTGCTTGTCCCTCTCTCTCTCTACTCCACCCCCAAGCCCCCACACCCACTCACATACATGCTCACTCTCTCTCTCAGGTAAATAAAATCTTAAAAAAAAAAAACCCAACCACAAATCCACCTGTCTCCTAAGCTTGTGCTCTTTGCATTAGACTTCCTCTCTTGTTAAAAACCACCGGAGTCGACCTCTCAGCAAAAGGGCACTTGAGAAATAACAAATGCTCTTTGTGCAGGTGGGAGAAACAGCAGATAAAGGAGATCAATGACAAGGTTAGAAAGTATGAGCCCTGAAAGCAAAAGTTTTAACAAGAGCCAGCATTTCGAGTACTTAATTAGCCACAGGTAGCTAGTGGCTACCACACTGGATAGTAAAGATAAGGAACATTTCCATCATCACAGAAAGGTCTACTGGGGACAGCCTTGGTCTAGAAATAACATCTAGGGACTACTGCACAAAGACTGGAATTCAAATAACAACTGCACCGGGTTATTAACACAAAGCTAAAATATATTTAGTACCCTCTCTCTTTAAACAATTGCAAAGTACTAAAAACATTTTCTATGGGTTTCCAACAAAATAAGAATTCCATTAAAACTGATATAAAAATGTATGCATCTGGGGTGCCCGGGGGGCTCAGTCGTTGAGCATCTGCGTTCGGATCAGGTCATGGTCCCGGGGTCCTGGGACCGAGCCCCGCATCGGGCTCCCTGCTCCACAGGAGGCCTGCTTCTCCCCCTCCCACTCCCCCTGCTTGTGTTCCCTCTCTTGCTGTGTCTGTCTCTGTCAAATAAATAAAATCTTTAAAAAAAAAATGTAAGCATCAAAAAAGAAATCCATATATTTACACACAGATGTATGAATTGATGCTCTGAAGAAGCCCCCATCAAAACTGGAAATAACCTAAATATTCATCAGTATTAAATGGATAAATAGAATGAAATACCATACAGTATTTAAAAATGAACAGGGGGCATCTGGCTGGCTCAGTCGGTGGAGCACGCGACTCGACTCATCTTTGAGTTGTAAATTCAAGCCCCACATTGGGTGTAAAGATTATCTAAAAATAAAATCTTTAAAAAAAAAAGGTTGCTGCATGAAGTAATAAACCAAATAAATTGGCATCAACCTATATATAAAGCAAAACTGTAAGAAATCCAAGAAGAAATGGACAAAAGCAGAATTATAGCAGGAGACTTAAGACACTTCATGTCCTTAACAGATCTAGTAGACTGAGTAAATAAACAGTTACATGGAATGCATGTTGCAAATTCAAAAGTGTACAAAGAGGAAGTACCAGAAGAATCAGTAGAGGACAGAGGTAATCTATACGGTCTACTTACACTAGAACTAACATGATCAAGAAAAAAAGTAGCATATTATTCCGCCATAAAAAGGAATGAAATCTTGCCATTTGCAACGACATGGATGGATTCAGAGATTATAATGTTAAGTGAAATAAGTCAGTCAGAGAAAGACAAATACCATGATTTCACTCATATGCAGAATTTAAAAAACAAAACAAAAGAGAGGTACCTGGGTGGCTCAGTCGGTTAAGCGTCTGACTCCTGATTTCAGCTTGGGTCATGATCTCAGGGTTGTGAGATCAAGCCCCAAGTCAGCTCCAAGCCCAGTGTGGAGCCTGCTTAAGATTCTCTCTCCCCCTCATCTTCTGCCCCTCCTCTCTCTCTAATAAAAAAAAAAATTAACTATTGAGAACAAACTGATGATTACAAGAGGGGAGGTAGGTGAGGGGATGGATAAACAGGTGATGGGAATTAAGGAGTGCACTTATCGATGAGCACTGGGTGATGTATAGAAGTGCTGAATCACTATATTGTACACCGGAAATATAACACTGTATATTAACTATACTGGAATTAAAATAAAAAAGAGAATAAAAAAAGAAAAAAGTAGGACAGAGCACAACAGATTAAACTGGTGATGACAAAGGGGAACTCGCCATAGGTACAAAGGCTATTAAAAGAATGCTAATAAAGTGTAAATCTGGGTGAAGGAATGTTTGTTACAAAATTACTAATCACCAAAACTAAATTAAAAAAAAAAACAGAAAATGAATCAATAATGAGAAATTACACGATTGTCTCAAAAGAAGCTAGGAAGACATCTGAGAAAATACAATAGCTACATTTGATTAAAAAAAAAAAAAATCTCAGAGACAAAGCAAAGAGAAATAGGTGAATATACTCAACACAAAGGTCTCAACCCACCAGCCAGCATAACAATTAAAAGTAAAGTATTAGTATCAGTCCATTAAATTTGGAAAGCACAAAGATGCCCAGCATTACAACATTGTTTTGGAGGTAGTAGGCAATGCAATTTGAAAAAAGAAAAAAAGGAGATATAAACATAAGATTTCTGCACGATTTGTTTGCAGATGATACAATTTCATTTCTAGAAAATCCAACTCAATCAACAAATAAATTATCATACACAAAAAAGAATAGGTGGGTAAATGAAAAATTAACTTTTAAAGTCCATGAGTCTCTAAAAGCTCCATGAGAGCAGGTATTTTTATGGACAATTTTATTTAGATATAGTAAGATTCCATGGTATAAGTGACAAGATTTACAAAACCAATTACAGATATAACAATATGTATATTTCTACACGTGAGTATTCACTCATATATACACACATATTCAAAGACGGTTACCAAAGGAGAGTGACCAAAATATTAATGTAATCTTTTGAATTTTAAAAAATTTTCTCTTTCCTAATATATGGGAAAAGCAAAAATAAAGTTCTTACTAGGCTTTCAGAAGTGTTATGTTAAAATTCAAAGCTTTCTTCCTAATTATCCAAATCACAGATTAATGAATGCCAAGAGCTCCAAAGCAGATTGACACATTATGGCCAGTCACATCCTGTTTTTGTAAATAAAGTTTTATTCGAACACAGCCATGCTCATTTGTTTACTTATTGTGTGTGGCTGCTTTTGTGCTACAATAGCAGAGTTGAGTAGTTACAACAGAGTCTGGCTCACAAAACGTAAAATATTTACTATCTGACAATTTAAGAGAAAGTTTACCAATCCCCCGCCCATTAGATCATCTAGTCTAGCCAAGAGTTGACAGATGAATAAACTGAGGCCCACAGGAGAATGACTTTTCTAAGGTCAAACTCAAGCTAAGAAGCAATAAAGAGGGGTGCCTGGGTGGTTCAGTCGGTTTACTGTCCTACTCGATTTTGGTTCAGGTCATGATCTCAGGATGTGATCTCAACGCTGGGCATGGAGCCTGCTTAAGATTCTCTCTCTCCAGGGCGCCTAGGTGGCTCAGTCAGTTAAGCATCTGACTTTGGCTCAGGTCATGATCTCCAGGTTGTGGGATCAAGCCCCATGCTGGACTCCGCGCTCAGCGGGGAGTCTGCTTGTCCTTCTTCCTCTCCCTCTGCCCCTTATCCTGCTTGTGCTCTCTCTCTCAAATAAATAAATAAAATCTTTAAAAAAAAAAAAAAAAAGACTCTCTCTCTCCCTATCCCTTTGCTCCTCCCCACCACCTCTCTCCCTCTCTTAAAGAAAAAAAAGAAAAAAGAAACAATAAAGAACTCCATTCAAACCGAAAAAAAAAGAAAGAAAAAAGAAACAATAAAGAACTCCATTCTAACCTAGCCAGAAAATTCTCAAAACAAACATCTGCCCCCAACCCCCCAGTCTGGAAGCTCAACCTCAGGCTCTCAAATCACAGTATATTTACCAATAATATGATGAGAAGAGGATGTGGGGCCTAATCTATATCCAATACCACCTACTAAAGGTCTGAATAAACTTTGATAGATTCTAGAAAAAAAATAATTTAAAAACCACATAAGCCTGGGGATGTAATGTACAGCATGGTCACTCTATTTAATGATACTGTATTATATACTTGAAAGGTGCTAAAAGAATAGATATTAAAAGTTCTCATCACAAGAAAAAAAAATTGTAATTGTAGTGATAGATGTTAAACTTAATGTGGTAATCATTTTGCAATATATACATGTATCAAAATCATTATGTTGTATACCTGAAATTAATACAATGTCATACATCAATGACATCTCAAGTAAAAATAATTTTTAAGAACCATAGCGCAGATTAGCCAAAGTTTAAAAACAACTAGGTGATGGGAGTATAATCTAGTTCAGCCTATTAAAAATATCACCCAAGATGGGGCGCCTGGGTGGCTCAACCACTAAGCGTCTGCTTTCAGCTTGGGTCATGATCCCTGGGTCCTGGGATAGAGCCCTGCATCAGGCTCCCCGATGGGCAGGGAGTCTGCTTCTCCCTCTCCCTCTGCCTGCTGCTCCCCCTGCTTGTGCTCTTTCTCTCTCTCTGTCAAATAAATAAATAAAATCTTAAAAAAAAAAAATCACCCAACAATCCCACTCTTGCAATCTACCCTATAGAAACACCAGCCTGAGTGACTACAGATACATCTCTAGCACATTTAAACAGCACTGTCTATAAAAGCATAAAGGGGCTAGTTGTTTATTTTTTCATTGTATTTTATTTATTTAAGTTTAAGTAAGCTCTACTCCCAATGTGGGCTTGAACTCACAACCCTAAGATCAAGAGTTGTATGCTCTACCACTGCGCCAGCCAGGTGCCCATCAATATGGCTAAGTTTTTTTGGGGGGGGGAGGGGGTTGAGAGAGAGAAGGAGACCGAGTGCTGGTGGGGAGGGGCAGAGGGAGAGGGAGGGAGAGATTCCCAGGCAGGATGTCTGACAGAGGTCTCAATCCCATGACCCTGGGTTCATGACCCGAGCGTAAATCAAGAGTCGGACACTCAAATGACTGAGCCACCTAAGCACCCCTCAATATGGCTAGTTTTTTAAGGCAAATAATGTTAACAGCAAGTGCAGTTATGTTTTAATAAAGAAAAAAAGGCTATTTCAAGTCTTTAGCTTACATACTTGAATCCTGTAAGGCATTTGAGGTTGTGACCCCTGCCATAAACAATCTCCACCATTGGGTTTCTTTAAAGATACAGGAAGGATTCATAACTCAAACAAGGATAATATATCTGGAAGGAGGTAATTTTCTAAGTTTACAGAATATCAGAAATCAAAGGCATCTCACCTGGATAACTGAGGACCAAAAAGTTCAAATAAGTATCTGAAATTACAGTAAAACTGCTTTTTAAATTTTTTATTATTTGCATAGCACTCTGAAAGCAGAATATGGTCATGAGTCGGAGAATGGGGTAATTTACTAAATAAGGCTTCAAGGAGCATGTGAAATTATTTCAATGTCTAGAAGAACAGTGAAAATTGCACTGATACCAGGTGCTAAAACTTTACCAGCTATTTTAAATGTTGGACTATTTCCTCAGAAAAGTCTTGATATCGCTGTGCAAGCATTAGAAGGAATAAGGACAAGAAGAGAAATTCCACACAGATTAATATGTGCATTTCTGAAATACTTTTTAAGTTCCATAAATAGAATATACTATAAACAGACAGACCTCAAAAGGAGACAGTGTTAACATACTGAAATCAAGCACGAAGCCATGACAGGAAAATATAGAAATTGAACCTACTGAACACTGCCATTTGGTATGAATCACTTGGCTATGCAGTCTCCCAAGTGTGTGAATTCTAGAAAACATCCGTGAGTAGAGAGGTCTAGGCATTCACTTTCTTAGCAAATCTCAGGAAGTCCTATAGTTACAATTTAACATCAATTAAGTAACAAAAGAATTCCTCTCAAAAAAAAAAAAAAAGGTAATGTTTTCCTTGAAAACTATTAGTTAAATAATTTGGCCAGAGATTCCTGAGAAAAGGTTTTATATAGGAGAACAGACACACTGGAACACACCAGTGATCTCACAAGTCAGCTCATATGCCAACTGTTAGACTTTTACAACACTGGAATACTCTTAAGTTACCAAATTAAATTTCCCAACCAAAAGCCTCTAAATTGTAATCCTTTCCCTTCTGTCCCACATCTATGACTCTTAGCTTAATTTTATCAGGACCATGGCAGATTTTCTAAAACTAAGTATTAACTGACTGCCTCTAACAACAGGCAACTCCATGTGCGGCTCTCGGGGGTGCCTACAGCTGACTCAGTCCATAGAGCATGCAACTCTTGATCTCGGGGTTGTAAGTTCAAGCCCCATGTTGGGTGCAGAAATTACTTAAAATCTTTTTTAAAAAAATTTTTAGGGTGCCTGGGTGGCTCAGTCAGTTAAGCATCTGCCTTTGGCTCAGGTTGTGATCCTGGGGTCCTGGGATCAAGTCCCACATCAAGCTCCCTGCTCAGTGGGGAGCCTGCTTCTCCCTCTGCCCCTCCTCCCACTCATTCTCTCAATCTCTCTCTCTCAAATAAATAAAATCTTTTTAAAAAAATAAAATAAATAAAATTTTTAATCAATCAATAAATAGCCACATGTGGCTAGTGGCTGCCATACTGGACAGCATAGAACTAAGAGTGAAAAGAATCCAGAGACTTTCTTTGACTCATATACTCATATACCTGTGCTGCCTACCACATACTGGAGATTGAGCCAGGTACTAAGGACAGGGAGATGAATGAGACCCTGCCCTAACACAGGTTCTCATGAACGAGACAACCAGATAACTAACAGTCCATTTCAGTACAATATCTTAACAAATAAATATTTAATGATAAAGGGGTCAAATAATCTAGAGGATAAAATAATCTAGAGGATAAAATAATCCCTCCTAAATATTTATGGACCTAATAAGAGAGCCTCAAAATATATGAAGACTAACAGAACTCCAAGGAGAAATAGGCAAATCCATAACAACAGTTGTAGATTTCAACACTCCTCTCTTAGTAATCAATAAAACAAGTAGATGAAAAATCAACAAGGATATAGAAGACCTTAAGAGCACTGGAACCAACTTAACCTAACTGATACTTATGGAACATTCCACCCAACAACAGAATACACTTTCTTTCCAAGTACACTTGGAACATTCACCTAGAAAGACAATATTTTGGAGCACAAAATAAACCTCTAAAAATGTTTTACAAAATTAAAGTCATACAAAGTATATTCTCTGACCATAATGGAATTAAATTAAAAATCAGTAACAGAAAGATATCTAGAGGGGCACCTGGGTGGCTCAGTCTGTTAAGCATCCAACTCTTGATTTTGGCTCAGGTCATGGTATCAGGGTCGTGAGATTGAGCCCTGCATGGGGTTTCCTACTCGGGGGAGTCTGCTTGGAATATTCTCTCTCCCTCTCCCTTTGCACCTACCCCTGCTCCCTCTCTCTCTCAAATAAATAAATAAATAAAATCTTAGGGAAAAAAAAGACACCTAGAAATTTCCCAAACATTTGGAAACTAAACAACATGTAAGTGTATAAGGTTCTGCAGGGTGAAATGAGAGGTAAAAGAACTTAGCCCTACTTGGGGAAAAGAGAACAGTGACCAGAGAAGGTAAGCTGGACAAGGTGATGGCTGGGTGACTAGGAGTTAATCATCGCAGCAGTGAAGAACTTTAAGTTATGTGACGAGAACTACAAAGAATTCAGTATTACCTGGTGATCAAATTCAAGGTGAAGAGAAATAAGTTGTGAATAGAGAGAAATAAGGGAGATTTAGAAGTCAATTAATCTTTGACCTTTCTCTCCTTCACCACACCCCACCTAATCAATCTATCACTAAGATGGGTCATTCTAAGTCCTAAATTATTTTTTTCAATTCTTTCTCTTCACTCCCACTGATACCAACCTAGTACAAGATCTGTCAAGTGGTTTACCGAACTCCCTTCATCCATTATCTTATCCCACTCCAATCTCCATTCTATAGCCAGAGAGACCTCTTTAAAAGCAGTCTGATCACATTTCTCCTTATAAAATCCTTCATGGTTTTCCCGCCAGTCCATTGCACGTGATGATCCTAGGGCCTACAATCCTCTTTCCTCTCTTACTTTTGAGCTTGTCAGCTCTTCAGGGAAGCTTTCTCTGACCCCCACAGACTACATCATATTTACATGCCCCCTTTCAAAACACTCCTCCTACTGATACACTTGCTGCCTTCCCTGCCACATTAGGGCTGAGGCCGTATCTCATCTATTCCCGGCTCCATTCCAGATAGTGCCTGGAACATAGCAGGTACTCAATAGCTTTTTTTTTTTTTCTTAAATGAACAAATCAATGAAGCAACAGAAGATGAGGCTGGACATAAATGAAAGGAGGCCAGGCAGCAAGCTGGTTCCTTCAAGAGGCGAACTGAGGGATGAAGAGGGCCCGATTCAGGGAACCATTAGCATAAATGAACAAAAGAGTTCAAAGATATGTAAACTGAATAGGACCTGGTAACAATCCTGCAGATGCAGGGTGAGGCATAGGGAGGAGTTTCTTACTTCCTCACTTCTGACTTGGGCAATTCAGTCGGCAGTGCCATTATTCGCTGAGCAAGGAAATGGGAGGTTGGGAGTGGTCACTAAAGTATGAATTTTATTTGGAACATGTTCAATGTGATGTGCCTATAGGACATTTAAGTGGAGGGCTTCAAGAAGTATTCATCCAGGGGCGCCTGGGTGGCTCAGTCATTAAGTGTCTGCCTTCGGCTCGGGTCATGATCCCAGGGTCCTGGGATCGAGCCCCACGTGGGGCTCCCTGCTCCACAGGAAGCCTGCTTCTCCCTCTCCCACTCTCCCTGCTTGTGTTCCTTCTCTCACGGTCTCTCTCTGTCAAAATAAATAAATAAAATCTAAAAAAAAAAAAAAGAAGTATTCATCCATTACTAAGTTAAAATACTGGAAAGAAATTATGACTACAAATAGAGATTTGGACATGAGAGGTCATGAAAGTATTAAATTAGCGAAGAAATGCAAATTCAAACAAAAGTGCTTTTAACCCATTGAATGCAAAGATGCTTTATAAAAGTGCTAGCAAAATGAAAGCTGGTGAAATATATATTTGTATACTGCTGGTGAAAATATATTTACTGTACTTACGATATATCATGTTATACATATTATAATACGCCTGTTATATATTATATATGATGTATATTACATATTACGTATGTACGTATATTAGTGTGACACATAGTGAAGCCTTAAAAAAAAAAATCAGGGATATGAACCAAGATTTATCTAAAAGAACAGCCACTAAAGGTAATCATAGCAAACAGAGTACAGCTTAACTATTTTGGTAAAGCCTTAGGATGGAACCTTACATAGCTATTAAAAGTCATATTCTATGGACATTGGGGAGGGTATGTGCTATGGTGAGCGCTGTGAATTGTGTAAAACTAATGAATCACAGACCTGTATCCCTGAAACAAATAATACATTATATGCTAATAATAATAAAAAAAAGTCATATTCTAGGGGCACCTGGGTGGCTCAGTCAGTTAAGCGTCCGACTCTTGATCTTAGCTCAGGTTGTGAGTTCAAGCCCCACAATGGGACTCCATGCTGGGAGTGGAGCCTACTTTAAAAAAAAAAAAAAAGGTCCTATCCTATCAGCCTTCTCCTATCACAATAAATCCTATACACTAAAGCCACATTATTATTTTTTACAATCAGCTTTATCATGACATGTTCCACTTTTAAAACATTCAGTAACTGTCAACTAAGTACAAATTTCTCAGACTGGCATTTATTCAACTTGGACCAAAATACAATCTCCCTTTCTTCCAGTCTTATCTCAACACTCAAACCACAAAAACGTAGCCCTAAACATGCATCTTTCTGTCCATCTGTTACAATTCGCATCCTCCTTTCTCTGCCTGTTCAACGTCCACTTGGAAAAATCTACCCAACTTACAAAGCGTATCCAAAATTCAACCTTCTTCTTGACACCACTTCTGATCTTCCAATAGAATGCAACTTCTCTAATTTCTTTTTCCATATAGCACTTACCACAGCCTGCCCTGTGTTAAGAGTTATTTATGCACTGTGCTATTATTCCTTTTTCAAAAGAGTAAAGACCCTGAAAGCAAGGACCATTTCTTCTTTTTTTTGAAGATTTATTTATTTGAGAGAAAGAAAGAGCGCACATGCACGGGGCGGGGTGGGGAGCAGAGGAAGACGGAGAGAGAATCCCAAACAGACTGCCTGCTGAGCATAGAGCCCAACATGGGGCTCGATCTCATGACCTGGAGATCCTGACCCGAGCTGAACCAAGAGTCGGACACCTAACAGACTATGTTACCCAGGCACCCCAGCAAGTACCATTTCTTATCCATCTCTGTATCTCTTTGAAGCTTTTTTTTTTTTTTTTTTTAAGATTTACTTGTTTATTTTAGAGAGAGCAAGAGCACACAAGCAGGAGGGGCAGAGGGAGAGAGAATCTCGAGCAAGACTCCACGCTCAGCACGGAGCCCGACCCGGGGCTCAATCTCACGACCCCAAGATCACCACCCCAGCCAAAACTGAGAGTCAGATGCTTAATGGACTGTGCCACCCAGGCACCATTATCTCTTTAACGCTTTTAACACAGTATCCTGCACACTAAGTAAGTATTAGATAAATTATTTTTAAATTTTTTAATCACATTGTAAATAAAGAGACTTCAGTTTAATTTTTTTTTAAGATTTTATTTATTTATTTGAGAGAGTGAGAGAGAGGGAGCACAAGCTGGGGAGGGAGGCAGAGGGAGAGTGAGAAGCAGACTCCCCCACTGAGCAGGGAGCCGGATGAGTAAGACCCTAGGATCATGACCTAAGACAAAGGCAAACGCTTAACTGACTAAGCCACCCAGACCCCGAGACTTCAGTTTATATATGACAAAATCATAGCATGAGTTAATATCCTCTTCCTCCTAACACTTGGAAAATTGATAGTGAAGAAATACGAAATGCAAAACATACAAAGAGAAAAAGAGAACAAAGAGAAAAAAACACAATGAGATATCACCTCACACCTGTTAGAACGGCTATTATCAAAAAGGTAAGAAATAACAAGTGTTGGCAAGGGTGTGGACAAAAGGGAAACCTTGTGCACTGTTACTAGAAATGTAAATCAGTGAAGCCGCTATGGGAAACAACATGGAGGTTCCTCAAAAAATTAAAAACAGATCCAGCAATTCCACTTCTGGGTATTAATCCAAAGGAAAAGAAATCACTATCTCAAAGAGATAATCTACATCCCCATGTTCACTGAACATTATTTACACTAGCCAAAACATGCAAACAACCTGCGTTCATTGACGGGTGAATGAATAAAGAAAATGTAATGTGTACATGTACGTATGCACACGCACACGCCAAAGAAAATACGTATTATTATTAAGCTATAAAAAAGGAAATCCTGCGACAATATGGATAAACCTTGGGGACACCATGCCAAGTGGAATAACTCAGGCAGAGAAAGACAAATACTGCAGGATCTCACTTACATGTAGAATCTAAAAAAAAACTCAAAGACACAGAAAACAGATTGGGGTGGGGAATGAGTGAAGATAATCAAAAAACACAAACTTCCAATTATAAAATAAATAAGTTCTGGGGATATAATATATAGCATGTAACTAAAAGTTAACAATACTGTATATTTGAAAGTTGCTAAAACAGTAGATCTTAGGGGCCCCTGCGTGGCTCAGTCAGTTAAGCATCTGCCTTCAGCTCAGGTCATGATCTCCAGGTCCTGGGATTAAGCCCTGCCATCGGGCTCCCTGCTCAGCAGGGAGTCTGCTTCTCTCTCTCTCTCTCTCTCTCTCTCTCTCTCTCTCTCTCTCCCCCCCTCGTCCCTCCCCACCGCTCGTTCTCTCTCTCCCCCTCTGTCCCTCCCCACCACTCATTCTCTCTCTCTCTCAAATAAATAAAATCTTTAAAGGGCGCCTGGGTGGCTCAGTTGTTAAGCATCTGCCTTCGGCTCAGGTCATGATCCCACCAGGGTCCTGGGATCGAGCCCCACATCGGGCTGCCTGCTTGGCGGGAAGCCTGCTTCTCCCTCTCCCACTGCCCCTGCTTGTGTTCCCTCTCTCACTGTTTCTTTCTGTCAATTAAATAAATAAATAAAATCTTTCAAAAAATTAAAAAAAAATAAAATCTTTACAAAAGAGAGAGAGGAGAGGAGACAAAAGCAATCAAGCAATTTCAGTAACTTTGTAGAATGTGGAAACTGGGAAAAGAGGTATCTGACTTTGCAGAGAGAAGTCTCCATTCTAAGAACTTTCAGAGGCAGAGGAGAGGAGCAAAAAACCTAATGATCTGGAGGCAACAGGACTCCTGGACCATTGGGCTTAGAAGGCTCAGGGTTCCTGATGGGAAATTTAGTGACATGTGCATACTGTAAGGTGAGAGCCCTACCCACCTCCCTTCACTTAACTTCCCAAGATATTGGGCATACACTCTCTCTCAGGCCCCTAAATCCCAGCCTCAGGCAAGAAATTAAAGAAATCTTCCCTTAAGACACCAAACAGACTCACAAGAGAAAAATAAAAGAGTGAAAGACAAAAACAAAAATACACAAAAATAACAAATACTGATATCTGGGGTTCCACCAAAGACAAGGTTGGCTCACTGCCCAATCACCTCACAGTGAAACCTACCAATTGGGAAACCATGGCCACCCACTATCCAGCATCTCACTCCATGAACAGCTAAGGATCATGAGGTATTCAAAAAAAAAGCCTCCACTATTAGAACTAAAACAGAATAGAATCTGGGGTGCCTGGCTGGCTCAGTCAGTAGAGCATGTGACTCTTGATATAAGGGTATGGTTTCAAGCCACACACTGAGTGTGGAGCCTACTTAAAAAACAAAATAAAAATAAAAACAAAAACAGGGGCACCTGGGTGGCTCAGTCGTTAAGCGTCTGCCTTCAGCTCAGGTCATGATCCCAGGGTCCTGGGATCAAGCCCCGCATCGGGCTCCCTGCTTCTCCCTCTCCCTCTACTGCTCCCCCCGGTTGTGCTCTATCTCTTTGTCTCAAATGAATAAATAAAAATCTAAAAAATAATAATAATAAAATACAAAAATAAAAACAAAAAGAATGGAATCTGAGGTAACAAAAGAAACAAAGAAAAGTTTTAAAAAACTAATAAATATCCTCAGAGAAATAAAAAAAAGGGTATTACATCCAAGAAGAGTATGGTTTGAAAAAGGAACAGAGAAAAGAGCTCTGGGAAATTATATAACATAAATAATTATTGTTAGCTAAACTTTCCAAATTCAAGAATAAGAAAACAAATACACCCAATTAAAAATTGGGCAGAATATTTCGACAGACACTTCACCAAAGATTTGTTTCACAGACAAGCAAATAAGCACATGAAAAGATGCTCAGCATCATTAATCATTAGGGAAATGAAAATTAAATCATAATGAAACATACCACTAGGGGCACCTGGGTGGCTCAGTGGGTTAAGGATCTGCCTTTGGCTCAGGTCATGATCCTGGAGTCCCAGGATGGAGCCCCACACTGGGCTCCCTGTTCAGGGGGAGTCTGCTTCTCCCTCTCCCTCTGCTCCTTGCTCTATCAAATAAATTTTAAAAATCTTTAAAAAAAAAAAAAGAAAAGAAACATACCACTATATACCTATTACAATGGCTGGAATCCTCATCTGTTGCTGGTGGGAATGCAAAATGGTAAAACCACTTTGGAAAACAGTTTGGCAGTTTCTTTTTTTCTTTTCTTTTTTTTTTAATTTTTTTTAAAGATTTTATTTATTTATTTGAGAGAAAGAGACAGAGAATGAGGCAGGGTAGGGGGGGGAGGTGGGAGGGGGGAGAGAAGCAGACTCCCCGCTGAACAGGGAGCCTGATGCGGGGCTCCATCCCAGGACACCGGGATTATGACCTGAGCCAAAGGCAGATGCTTAACTGAGCCAGTCTGGTGCCCCTGGCAGTTTCTTGTAAGGTTAAAATATACATGGCATGTAACCCAGCAATTCCACTCCTAGGTATTTACCCAACAGAAATAAAAACTTGTGTTCACACAAAAACCTGTAAGTAAATGTTTACATCAACTTTATTTATAACCTCCAAAACCTGGAAACAATTCAAATGTTCCTGAACTGGTGAGTGGATAAGCGAACTGTGGTACATCCATATAATGGACTACCTACTCCATGACCAAAAGGAATGAACTGTTGATAAAAACAGTATTTTGGATGAATCTCAAATTCACTATGCTAGGTAAAAGCCAGACTCAAAAAGCTAAATAGCCACTTATATGATATTCAGAAAAAGGCAAAACTACAGGAACAGCAAATGTATCAGTGGTGGCCTGGGGTGGAACGAAGGAGAAAGGGCTGACTAAAGGAACACAAGGGAATTTGGGGCAGATAATGGAACTGTTCTATACTCACGGTGGTGGTGGTTACATGGCTGTGTTTGCTAAGAGTCAAAATTGTACACTAAAAAGGGTGAATTTTACTGTATATATAAGCTGTACTTCAATAATTTTTTAATTAGCATTAATGAGAAATATAAAAAGATATTATCATTAAACAGGATGCTATGAAAAAGGAACAAAGAAAGCAGCTTTTAGAAATTAAGTATCTGGGGCGCCTGAGTGGCTCAGTTGTTAAGCATCTACCTTCGGCTCGGGCCATGGTCCCGGGGTCCTGGGATCGAGTCCCACATCAGGCTCCCTGCTCAGCGGGAAGCCTGCTTCTCCCTCTCCCACTCTCCCTGCTTGTGTTCCTGCTCTCGCTATCTCTGTCTCTGTCAAATGAATAAATAAAATCTTTAAAAAAGAAAAGAAATTAAATATCTGACAGCTGAAATTAAAACCTAACAGAAGACTTGGAAGAGAAAAAGAAATCTCCCACAAAGCAGACCAAAAGGACAAGACAACAAGAATTTAAAATGACAAGAAACTTATTAAGACCAGACTATAAGATCCAACATCTAACTAACTAGGAGTTCAAGAAGAGAACTGAACAAATTTGGGGAAAAATGAGCAAATAATAGAAAAAAATTTCCCAGAACTAAAGAATACAAATCTCCATATTAAAAGGGCCCACCGGGGCGCCTGAGTGGCTCAGTCGTTAAGTGTCTGCCTTCGGCTCAGGTCATGATCCCAGAGTCCTGGGATCGAGTCCCACATCGGGCTCTCTGCTCCACGGGAAGCCTGCTTCTCCCTCTCCCACTCCCCCTGCTTGTGTTCCTGCTCTCGCTATGTCTTTCTCTGTCCAATAAATAAAATCTTAAAAAAAAAATAAAATAAAATAAAGGGCCCACCAAGGGGCACCTGGCTGGCTCAATCGGTAGAATGAGAATCCTGATCTCGGGGTCGTGAGCCTGAGCCCCATGTGCAGCATTAAGTCTACTTAAAATTTTTTTTTAATTTTAATTAGAAAAAAAAGGGGGGGAGCCACCAAACACTCAGCACAATGAATGAAAAAAAGAGCCACATCAAGGGATATGGTATCACTGCAAAACTGGAGACCATAAAAAGAGCCGAAATGCTTTAGAAAGGAAAAAAAACAGGTCACACATGAAGGAAGTAATCAGAACAGCCCTAAACTTCTCAACTGCAACACTAGATGCTGGAATACAATAAAGCAAATCTTTCAAGTGAAACTGATTTTTAATTTAAGATCCTATACCCAGCCAAACTATCAATATTAAGGTCACAAAGAGCATTTCTTTTCTTATTAATTTATTTTTTTATTATTATTAACATATAATGTAAATTTGTTTCAGGGGTACAGGTGATTCATCAATCTTACACAATACACAGCGCTCACTAGCAAAGAGCATTTTCAAACATAAAATGATATTTTTTTTAAGTTTATTTCTCATGCACCCATTCTTAGGAATCAACGAGGGTTGGTTGTGCTGAAAAAGAGAAGTAAATCAGGAAAAATGTAGGACTCAAGAAAGAGAATCTACATGGGGAAGCAGCAAAAAGAAATTCCAGGGTGATATCCAACAGACCTACAGAGCAGTCAGTTCAGGTGAAAGGAGAAATGGGGAGCGATACAAAAGGGAGACCAACAAGGAAAAAAAATGGAATTGTTACATTTGAGAGTCTGGAAAATAGTAAGTGATAAGATATTTTACAGACTTGATAGTGCACTGGGACAGATATGTAGAACATTAAGCAAGTGAAAAACTAGGCAATAACTCCAGAAAAAGTATTATTTATAATAATCATATAAATAAATCATATTTACATAGTTATGATCATGTAACCAATCCCTCAACATTTATCCAAAAATCATGCTATAACTATAATGAAAGGATAAAGAAAAAGTAAGAGTAATTGTAATAAGGCTAACTCTTCATTTACCATTAACAAAGTCAAAAGAGGGGCGCCTGGGTGGCTCAGTCATTAGGAGTCTGCCTTCGGCTCAGGTCACGATCCCAGGGTCCTGGGATCAAGCCCCGTATCGGGCTCCCTGCTCCATGGGAAGCCTGCTTCTCCCTCTACTACTCCCCCTGCTTGTGTTCCTTCTCTCGCTATGTCTCTGTCAAATAAATAAAAAATTTTAAAAAACAAAAACAAGGGCGCCTGGGTGGCTCAGATGGTTAAGCGTCTGCCTTCGGCTCAGGTCATGATCTCAGGGTCCTGGGATCGAGTCCCACATTGGGCTCCCTGCTCCTTGGGAGCCTGCTTCTCCCTCTGCCTCTCTCTCTAATGAATAAATAAATAAAATCTTTAAAAAAAATAAAAATAAATAAATAAATAAATAAATAACAAAAACAAAAAACAAAGTCAAAAGAGAAATGTCTAAAACTGATAAACCAAATGTTTAAGCATATTATTTTAAAATACTATGGTAAATGTCAAGGGGAGAAAAAAAACTACAAGAATTGAAAGCCACTGCCTCTAGAGAGGCCTCAGGTAGAAAGAGGTACGTCAGGGAACTGCTTTTGTTCACTATGAGCCTTTAATACAATTTTAATTTTACCTATGTTCATGTACTACCTTGATAAAGACAATGAAAGGGGAAAATCTTGCTATATATCAAGTAAAAACAATTAGTTTATTATAACCCTAGTTGTACCTTTAAAAAAAAAAACGATTTGGGGCGCCTGGGTGGGTCAGTTGTTAAGCATCTGCCTTCGGCTCAGGTCATGATCCCAGGGTCCTGGGATCGAGCCCCGCATCGGCCTCCCTGATCGGCAGGAAGCCTGCTTCTCCCTCTCCCATTCCCCCACTTGTGTTCCCTCTCTCGCTGTGTCTCTCTCTGTCAAATAAATATAATAAAATCTTAAAAAAAAATAAAAAATAAAAATAAATTTTTAAAAATATTTATTTATTTATTTGAGAGAGAGAACCCCCAAGCAGACTCCCCAGTGAGCAGGGAGCCGGATGTGGGGCTCAATCCCAGGACCCTGAGATCATGACCTGAGCCGAAACCAAGAGCCAGACGCTCAACCAACTGAGCCACCCAGGCACCCCTAGTTGTACCTTTTTAAAAATACATAGGTAAAAACATGTTATAGGAAATGGTATAAAAACATCCCCAGGAGTTATCTTTGGTTGGTGAGATTACAGATTTTCATTTTCATCTTTGTGTTATGAGTATTTTCCCAAAAGAGTAAATCTGCACTATTTTTATAATTTTTCATTGCAATTCTTAAAAACAACTTGAAAACAGATGAGCTTTCCAGGGAAGGAGGGAGACAGTGAGAGGGCCATGCATAGGCAGGTTTAAAAACCTGGAAAACTGGTGTTGAAGAAACAGGAAGAGAAAGACAGCACAAACTACCAAGAGTTAAGAGTGTCACAACTGCTTTCTCTACTCTAATTGACCACGGTGAATAACTGAAGTAAATACATTATTTACCATAGTTCTGGAATAAGTCAGATAGTAGCTAAACTAAATTTTTTAAATGGGTAAATATTTAATATTTCTTTTAAAGGAGGAAAATAAAGCTCTGGTTTAATGCATATTTTTACTTAAATGTGGTCCTCAAAATATGTTTATACCTTATGAGTCAAATGACATCCTTTTTTTTTTTTTTTTTGAAGAAGGCTCCACCCCCAGCGTGGAACCCAATGCGGGGCTTGAACTCAAGACTGAGACCAAGACCTGAGTGAAAACAAGAGCAGAACACTTAACCAGCCGAGCCATGCCGGTGCCCCTAAATGACATTTTCTCACTATACTCAAAGTAAGGTCCCTATATTTTTGAAGAGTCTCCATCTTCAGGGGAGATTCCCCTGGGAATCCTGGGATCAAGGGTCCTGGGATCGAGCCCCACATCAGGCTCCTTGCTCAGCGGGGAGCCTGCTTCACCCTCTCCCTCTGCCTACCACTCCCCCTGCTTGTGCTCTCCCTCTCTCTGTCAAATAAATAAAATCTTAAAAAGAAGAATCTCCATCTTCAGTTTAGGAGCAAATCGACAGGTAATAATAGCTAATATTTGTTGAATCTTTACCACGTGCCAGGCACTGTTCTAGGCATTTCATGTATATTAACCATTTAACCCTCATGACACCTTGATATCTCCATTTTACAAATGAGGAAAGTGAGACACCAAGTGTTAAGCAAAGAGCCCACCATCACAGAGCCCAGACTCAAACTCACGACGTCTGGTCCAGATTCTCCACTTTAAATCTCTATGCTACATGTTATCCATCTAGATCCTTGACATACACAAAAGATTCCTCCGATTCTCATACATCAGGACAGCCTACACTTCTGTAGTGGGCTTACAGATGCAGGTGCCTCCGATACCTGCCCCAAGCCCCCACTCTGACAGCATGGAAACCAATGGCATGACTCCACTTACACTAGTCCTTCTCTGACAAATCCTTCTGGAATAAAGTCTCCAAACTGACCTAAGGCAATTCAAAAATCAGAGATAATTGGGAAGACTTACAACCCAGCTCTCATTCATCCTAAGAAAACCGCTGTTGTTGTAGTTTTAAAGATTTTATTTATTTCAGAGAGAGAGAGACAGAGGTAGCGACAGAGACAGCAAAAACAGGGAGGAGAGGGAGAAGCAGGCTCCCCACTGACCAAGGAGCCCGACACGGGGCTCAATCCCAGGACCCTGGGATGAATGACCTGAGCCGAAGGCAGATGCTTAACCGACTGAGCCACCCAGGCGCCCTGAGAAACTGTTTTAAAACTATTGTAACAAAATGTCCAAATAAAATGATTTTATTAAAAATGTATTGGGGGTGACAGGGAACCTGTATTTGTGGGGCGCCTGGCTGACTCAGTCAGAAGAGCATGTGACTCTTGGTCTCAGGGTTGTAAGTTCAAGCCCCACGCTGGGTATAGAGATTACTTAAGTAACTTTAAAAACAATAATAATAAAATAAAACTGTACTCGTAGTGATCCAGGAATTCCACTCCTAGGATATACCTATGAGAAATGAAAACACATTTCCAGCCAAAAACCTATACACAAATGTTGACAGTAGCATTATTCATAATAGCCAAAAACTAGGAACAGGTCAAATATCCGTCAACTGATGAATGGGTAAGCAAAATGTGGTATATCCATATAATGGAATATTATTCAAACATAGTACTGATATATGCTACAATATGCATGAGCCTTGAAAACATGCTAAGTGAAAGAAGCCACATATTGTATGATTCCATTTACATAAAATGTCCAGAAGAGACAAACCAACAGATAATAAAAGTAGTGGTTGCCAAAGAATGGCAAAAGGGGAAGGAGAGAACAAGAAGTGATTGCTATGGGTATGCAGAGAGGGGGGTGTGATTAAAAAATGGTATGAAATTAGGGAGTGGTGACAGTTGCACTTAAAAACCAATGAATTATACACTTTAAAAAAGGGTGAATTTTATGGTATGTATATCTCAATAAAGTTATTTTTCTTTTTTTTTAAAAGATTTTACGGGGCGCCTGGGTGGCTCAGTCATTAAGTGTCTGCCTTTGGCTCAGGTCATGATCCCAGTGTGCTGGGATCGAGCCCCACGTTGGGCTCCCTGCTCAGTGGGGAGTCTGCTTCTCCCTCTCCCTCTGCCACTCCCCCTGCTTGTGCTCTCTCTCACTCTCTCTCTAATAAATAAATCTTAAAAAAAAAAAAAAAAAGGCATTCAAAGAGAAAAAAGACCAAGAAGGGAGGAATCTATTCAATGCAAAGAGGGCATCTGCTAGGATTGGCTCCTGTCCATGTCACCCAGATTATCAGTCCCCCCACCACAACCACCACCTTCTCATCCCCTACATACCCCCTCCAAGGATCTGCAGTCACAGGGAGGACACAGGGTACTGAGGAGGAAAGGAGAATCTAACAGAAGAAATCAGAGTTCCCGGCCTCAACATCCCCAGTGCTGCTGTGCATACACATTTCAATACATAGCTCCATTCCCAAATATACACCAGAAAAGAAGATGAACATGAAATGTACACAAGACTATTCATTACTGCATACCTCAGACGTACCTCTTTACCACTCAGAGATCATTTCCCCAACGTTTTATTTTTATTTTTTAAGATTTTACTTATTTATTTGACAGAGAGAGACACAGTGAGAGAGGGAACACAAGCAGGGGGAGTGGGAGAGGGAGAAGCAGGCTTCCCGCTGAGCAGGGAGCCCGATGCGGGGCTCGATCCCAGGACCCTGGGATCACGATCCGAGCCGAAGGCAGACGCTCAACGACTGAGCCACCCAGGCGCCCCTTGCCCAACTTTTTAATAACTCTTCGGGGCCCTCATTTTCTTTCATGTTTAACCTCTTCAGAGACAGATACCTGAAAACAGATCTCACTCATTTCCCTTATAATCCTGAATTCCTATCGCCACTCAAAGCACTACCATTCCTACAGAGGCATATGTGATGCATTCTTCTCTCCGTCTACACTTCTGATGTTGTCGAGGCCTGGGGAACCTGAAGTACCTCCTGAATTGATCTGCCATTCAGTGCTTCAAAACCCATCCAGATACTGACTAGCTATCTCATCTTCCAATCCATCCTGCAGAATAGAAGCTATGCTAAACTTGCTAACATCCCACTGAAATCATATTCCACTTGTTCCCCGATCTTTCGACTGATCACCAATATCCACAAATGAAATAGATTTGAAATAGATGGGGGGAGGGGTCTTCAGAAACCACCTCCTCCAGTAATCCTCTCAGTATGGGGGGAACGAGCTGGCTGCAACGGTAGCTTACAGTATCTCCGTGATTTGATTTGGTTTTGTTTCATACTCCTGCATGCTGCTGATGGGAATACTGCATATCCCTTGGGTGTTACCAGACTGAAAAATGAGGATTGCTGATCTAGCCCAATATTTACCCTACAGATGAAAGGGGGAAAGTTATAGCCTGGTTCTCTAGATACTGCCCAACAACAGACCTTTATAGCTTCTTTCTTTTACTCACATACTCAGGCTCTTCCTAAACCAGGATACTTAAGACTGCCCACACTTTAAAATCAGTGCCTTAGGGGCACCTGACTGGAGGCCAGGTTGGTGGGGCACGCGACTCTTGATCTCAGGGTTGTGGGTTCGAGCTCCGCACTGGGTGTAGAGATTACTCAAAAAATAAAATCTTAAAAACAATCAGTGCCAGGGCGCCTGGGTGGCTCAGTCGTTAAGCGTCTGCCTTCGGCTCAGGTCATGATCCCAGGGTCCTGGGATCGAGCCCCGTATCAGGCTCCCTGCTCCGCGGGAAGCCTGCTTCTCCCTCTCCCACTCCCCCTTCTTGTGTTCCCTCTCTCGCTGTGCCTCTCTCTGTCAAATAAATAAATAAAATCTTTAAGAAAAAAAAAAAACAATCAGTGTCTCAGTTCATGCTGCTCCCTCCCTTGATCTACCCATCCTCACCTTGCACATGCCCATCCAAGAAGCATATACCCACACCAACTCCCCCAAATAGGGTATAAACTTGTCCTTTGCTAAATCTCTACTGCACTTTGTCCTTCACTTGTAGCAATCCAGAATTACACAAATACCAAAAAGACATTTGGTTGACACTGGTGGAAATAAATACTACCAAACCAGTAACAAATTCTGCTTCAGATAAATCTACAGTTCATTCATGGCATCTATGCCACTGTTCTCTGTCATAATCCTTAGAGGACATAAATCACTAACTCTCCCAGGAAAACATCAGGGCTTTGGCTTTCTGAAGTCATCAAAGGTTCCAAATCTCAAAATTCCAGCTAAGTATAATAATACCTCAGAAGTCCCACAAAGTTAAATGCACAAACCATCCAGTTTCAAGTATGATTTAATTTATTTAGCAATGCTTGATTTCAAGGTGCTGTCAGAACACCTAACACCTATTCAAAACACATTTTCTATGCGATCTTTCTCAATGCGTTGACAATATATGTCATAAAACCGGGGTGCCTGGATGGCTCAGTCGGTTAAGTGTCCAACTCTTGCTTTTGGCTCAGGTCATGATCTCAGGGTCCTGGGATCCAGCCCCGTGTCGGGCTCCAAGCTCAGTGTGGAAAGAATCTGCTTGAGATTCTTTCCCTCTCCCTCTGCCTCTGCCCCTTCCCCAGTTCACACATGCGCATGCACGCTCTCCCTCAAATAAATAAATTAATAAAACCTAAAAAATATGTCATAAGGGGCACCCGGGTGTCTCAGAAAGTTAAGCATCTGCCTTCGGCTCAGGTCACGATCTCAGGGTCCTGGGATCAAGCCCTAGTCCGGCTCTCTGCTCAGCAGGGAGTCTGCTTCTCCCTCTCCCTCAAAGCTCGCGCTCTCTCCCTCTCAAATAAATAAAATCTTTTAAAAAAAAATGTCATAAAACCTATAGGCTGAAATAACTCTAAACAATAAAAATAAATTTTATTTTATTTATTTTATAAATAAAAATAAATAAAACTTGGCCTTGGGCACCTGGGTGGCTCAGTCGTTAAGTGTCTGCCTTCGGCTCAGGTCATAATCCCAGGGCCCTGGGATCGAGCCCCGCATCGGGCTCCCTGCTCAGCGGGAAGCCTGCTTCTCCCTCTCCCACACCCCCTGCTTGTGTTCCCTCTCTCGCTGTCTCTCTGTCAAATAAATAAATAAAATCTTTTAAAAAATAAATAAATAAAATAAAATAAAATTTGGCCTTTTTCAGCCAAATGCCTCTAAGCTGAAGCAAACCTAGATGATTTCAATTTTGAATTAATAGTCATTTCTATTGTACTGTTTGTCATGTGAATATCTTACACACCCATTTAAAATTTTTCTCCATAAAAGGAAAACATTTAATCTCCAATGAAAATACTTTTTAAAATCTATGATTTTAGGGGTGCCTGGCTGGCTCAGTCGGAGGAGCGTGTGACTCCTGATCTCAGGGTCATGAGTTTGAGCCCCACAATGGGTGTAAATATTACTAAAAAAATAAATTTAAAAAAAAAACCTATAATTTTAGAAAAGTAAACTCATAATATTAACCAACATTTCTGCATCAGGAACAGTCATATAACCTACAAACCACTCAACAGATGAATGAACTAACGAATAATTTCTTATGGTAGCAATTTAATATGTTAGTACTTAAGCCAACGGTAGTATTGCCTACAAAAATTAATCAAATTGTTCTAAATTCCCAATAAATTCTAATCCTTTTTTAG
Source organism: Phoca vitulina (assembly GCF_004348235.1). NCBI lineage: Eukaryota > Metazoa > Chordata > Mammalia > Carnivora > Phocidae > Phoca > Phoca vitulina. The sequence goes on from NW_022589744.1 coordinate 3,424,352, forward strand.
CCTTGACAGTACAGGATTCAAATCCACCAATCATATTTCCTTCTGTGCTCTTGGGATATCAGTCCCAGAACGTTTTTTCTCCCCAGGCATATACACATATACACATTTACCTGAGAGCCTTCTCCCTAGCCTTTATTGTCTGGAAATACGGACAATAAAACCAATGAAACTGGTGCTTAGCCTCAACAGCTCACTGTCATGCACTGTTACTCATTCTAGCCAAGTGGACATATTCTCAAAGTTTAGAACACAAAATGCATGATCTCTTTCACCATAATCTTGAGGAATAATGTGTTTCAAAAAGTAAAAGATCCAACAAGTTAACACCACATCCAATAAAGAAAGGAAAATGCCTGGCAAGTAATATGAAAGAGCAGCTTAAAACACACTAACTCTTACTAAAAACACTCACTGGTCAAACGATCAAAATCTAATTAGATCAATTTTTAGTTTCCCAAATCCAAAATATTTAGGAGCTAGGACACCCACTGCAGAATTATCAAAACTTTATCTATTACAAGCTCTCACCTAACTAACAGTCATTTATCCAACCAATCTTTGTTGAGCAGCTGCTATGTGCAAGACACTGTACTAGGAACTGCAGGAGATAAAAGATTAACATAAGGATATATAATCCTTAATTTCTTATAAAGATAAGACAAGTATACACAAAGTAGTCTACAAATATCATTAATAAAAACAAAATGTCATGGAAGTACATAAATATACAAGTATTTTTTTATAAAAAAGGAAACCTAAACACAAATTTTAATTTAACTCAGCATATACACAGCTATCAATCCTAAGTATTATTTGCTAGTCCCTCAAAGAGGTTAAAGTTAGCTGAACTGCCCTGCCAAAATGCCTCAGCTCTGTCTAGCCGGAAAAAACATCCTCAGATAGTGTAATTCAGTCTCTATGGGTCTTTCAATTCTGGGTAGAAAGAACCACGTAGGATTTCTTAAGGTAAAAACTATTACTATAAAAGATCTTAAGTTGGCTAAAGAATGAAAAGTGGCGCGCAGTTCCTTCTACACACAAGACATAAATACTTGACACTTGATTCATTCCCTTCACTCTCCTGCCAACGTCCCCTCCTGCCCCTGACTGGGCAATATTGTCAGGCAAAAGAAAATTACCTTTTGCATTTGCTGTTAGGACAACCTAAATGAGTCTTCGCCTGGCTTCATACTCATACTCCTCCATAAGTAGTTAAGCATTTATAAAAAATGGAAACATCTCAATTTAACCCCTTCTATTACCCTAGTCTCTATTAAAAACAAGTCACACATTACTTTTTTAAGATCCTATTTCCTCATAAACTTCACTCTGTAAATGCTCTTAAAACTGGAATCTAATTTTGTTAATCCAGATTAACAAAAATATAAAGGAAAAATCTTGTAGGCTATTGCTACAAGTTACTTCCCCCCCCCCCCAATTTAGTAATCTGCAACTACGTATTTAATACAAAGCAGCAACTGTGTGTTTAAAAAAAAAAAAAAAATTTTCATCTCAGCACCAGCCTAGAGAATCTTTCTGCGAGAAAATAGGAGAAAAGTCACCCTGGAGAAATTCATTACAGATCCAGAGAAGACTTTTATCCTTAGAAATAGAATCAAGAAAAAAAGTGATTCTGTAATAAATCCCCATGTACTTCTGCCTTGTGACTAAGAAGCTGGTCCAAAAGTTCACCTTCAGCAATTATGTCTGCATGATCAACTATACATCTTCTGCAACAGGTGACGCGAAACTGCATTTCTCAGGCGAAGCAAAGGGATCGAATTAGTTAAGACGCATGTTGCTGCAGTTTCTTACTTTTCTTGGGGGGGGGGTGGATTTTACGAAAATGATTTGGAATCGAATGAACTGCCAAATTTGTTTTGGTTTTGTTTGACTTTCTACTCTGCTTTTTAATCAGCCATTTACCAGCAACTGTTGCACGAGCCCATTAGCACTCAAGAATAAAAACAAACACGCAGGACCAGATAAGGCTCCCCTACCAACCCAACCGATCCATTTCCTTAACACAATTTTAAAACCACACTGCTGGGGTGTGAAGAGAAGGATGTTTTTGCGTGTGTTTGTGTGTCACAATCTGTCTAAATCCTCAATTCCCTTTTAAGGAACAGATATATAATAAAAATCTAAAAGAAACCAAATTAGAAATGCAAAGGCGTTTGCAAAACAAGAGGCTTCTTTCATTCCAAAAACCAAACCAAAACAAGGGGAGAAAAATGAATGCAATGGATATGTGTGTGCCAAAGTTTCAATCCTGCCCGGTGGAGACACTGCACTGGCACAAATTTTGAAGAGGAAAAAGAGGGGGTTGGGGGGAGAGAAAGAGAGCGAGTGTGTGGCCTGCAAACTGCAACAATGCAATCTCCATTTTGAACAATGCGCCTCTTTCCTCTTGTAAATCTAGTTTTTTGCCACTTGATGTGCCGTCGCGTTTCCCCTCCGTTTGGGGGGGAGGTGGGGGTGGGGGGAGACCAGAGAGGGAGTGAGCAAGGGGGGAGGGCAGAGGAGGTGGGGAAGGAGTCTGCAGCAACTGGGCTGGGTGGGTACCTGGAGTGCTGCTATAGGTGCTATGGCTCCTGAAGCTGCTTTCCGTGCAGTAACTGGCGTCGTCGTCGTCGTCTTCCATCTCCTCCGGATAATCGGAATCATCGTCGTCCTCCTCCATCTCATCCTCCTCGTCGTCCTCGGAATCTTGGGTCTCCTCGGCGTCGCCGTCCTCCTCCTCCTCCTCCTCCTCCTCGGAGACCATGTCCTCCTCCTCCTCCTCCTCCTCCTCGCTCTCGTGGTCATCGTACACCACTTTGTTGACGGCCCTCCGGGCCGGGGTGGTCCGGGCCAGGTGGCCGCCGCCGCCCCCGCCCCCCGTCCTGCCGCCCCCGCCTCCTCGCCCCCCCCGGCCCGGGGCGCTGGTGCTGGGGGGGGCCGGCGGCGGCGGTGGCGGCGGCGGCGGCGGCTTCCTCCGGCTACTGCTGCCCCCCCTGGGCGAGCTCAGCCGCGTCTTGGGCGCCACCTCAGCCTGGGCGGCGGCCCACCTGCCCCGGCTGCTGCCGCGGTGCCGCGAGCGGAGCCCCCCGATGGGTCCGGACGTGGGCGGAGGCGGCGGCGGCGGCGGCGGGGCCGGGGTGCAGCGCTCCGCAGCGGGAGCCGCGGGCTGCTTGGGCGGCCTGCCCCGCCGGCCCCTCATGTCGGAGCCGAGGCGGGGGGGAGAAGGGAAAGCGGAGGGGGGAGGGGCGGGCGGAGGGGTGGCGGTGGGGGGCGCCGGGGCCGGGTGGGGAGGCCCGCGGGGCCGGGCGGGAGGGGCCCGGCCGGCGGAAGCGGGTGGAGGGAGAAGGCTCAATCCGAATTGCTGGGGCCCCACTCCGGATCGCCTTCAGCCGCCATCTTGTTTCTTCCCTCTCGCTCGGTGACTGGGGGAACCGACAGCGGCCGCAGGCCCGGAGCGCGGTCACGTGAGCTGCGCCGCCGACGAGCCTGGGACGGAGCGAGGCCGCGCGGCGGCCGCTAGGGGGAGCGCGGGAGCGCCGGGTCGGGGGCGGGGAGCCCGGGGCGCCTCCGCGCGGCGCGGCTGCACCGCGGACGCGGGCGGCGCGGGGGAGACGGGCGCTCAGCTCGCGGAGCGCTGCGGGCCACGGGCCTGAGGAGCCAGTTGCTTCCGCGGAGCCCCTGCTGAAGCCCGGACTCGGCAGGTCCTCCCTCCCGCGTCTCCTCTTCCCCGGCGCGGAGAGGAGGGCAGGAGCGGCTCCATACTCGTCTCGCCCCCGCCCCGCCCCCTTGGGGGAAACTGATGCTGAAAGAGCCGGAGGATGTCGCGGAGCGGGGGACCGCCTGCACCAGCGCGGGACGGAAATGAACTGGGGCCGGGGAGACGAGCTCCCAGAAATGTGAAACTCCGAAGGCTTGGTTCTAGAGAGTCCTAGAATTGATCCCTATGACAACTGTTCAGGGGCTGTGCCAGGAACCACACCCTGGGCTGCCAGACCCCAAGGGAAAGTCACTCTGAGACTCACTGGATAAAATCCCCATCTGAAAAGCCTCAGATAAACTCCAGAACGCACCTACATTCCAGTCCTCCTCCACCTTTCCCAGTGTCCCAGCTACTAACTCTCGACCACCTCAGCAAGAACTTTCCCAGTTTCTCATAAGCAGTAGAAAGGTTGACTTCCTAAAACCTACTTCGGAATGTTGTATGTTTGTGTTATCTTATGAGGAAATAATTTTATTTCTTTACCTGACAAGTCACCAGGTCTCAGTTCAGCCCAGGGAACGAATCATGATGGTGCAATGTCGGGCGCCGCCGACCAAATGAGGTATTCAGCTCACAGGGGTCAAGGTCAGCTCGACATTCGAGAAAGGTTTTATAAACATATTAATATTTATCGAATATGTGACAACCAAAAATTGATTTAAAGAAAGACAGTAAGCAGGATTCTGTCCACCAAGTAGCTTATTACAATCTAGTTAGAAGGATAGAACACAAGTGAAATGAAAATGAAAATACAAGAATTGCCAAGTAAACTCAGTATAATCCGATTGCATCAAGAGTGGCAAATTTACATGCCTTCAAGGACCATGCAAGTGAGGAAAGTAAATAAAGTGGGCAAGGCCAAGGCTGACAAGTGGAAGGGCCTGTGTTTTGCTTAGGGAGGGCAGCCGTGGGAATATGGGTGTAAAATAGCCAGATCTTCAAATTCTTCAAGAGAAGGTGGAAATGTGCATTTCACATGAAATCTCTTGGTTTTTATATGGCAACCGCATCGATTTAAAAAAAACAAACAAAACTTCAGATTGGTCCAAATAAATGCAGTTCAGGTACATCCCAGAATCTACAAGTTTGCAACCTATATCCTGCACTATGTATAGCACAGTATTCTGGGGCACCTGGTTGGCTCAGTTGGAGCAAGCAATTCCTGATCTCTGGGTTGTGAGTTCAAGCCCCATTTTGGGTTATAGAGATTACTTAAAAATAAGATTTTTACAGAAAAAAAATAAAATCCTTTAAAAAAATTTTTAGAAATAAAAGCACAGGGCGCCTGGGTGGCTCAGTCGGTTAAGCGTCTGCCTTCAGCTCAGGTCATGATCCCAGGGTGCTGGGATCGAGTCCTGCATTGGGCTCTCTGCTCAGCGGGGAGCTTGCTTCTCCCTCTCCTCCCCACTCATGCTCTCTGCCACTGTCTCTGTCTCCCTCAAATAAATAAACTCTTTAAAAAAATAAAAGCACAGAGTTCTATATACCATAGGGAATACAAAGATACTGGTGACAGCCTCTAGAGTTTTGAAGCTAGTAGTGGAGGAAGACGTTTTATTAAAAAAAAAAAAATAGATGGCACAAAGAGAGGTGTTTGTTTGTAGGTAAGCTCTATGTCCAATGTGGGGCTTGAACTCACAACCTTGAGATGAAGAGTCCCATGCTCTACCAGCTGAGGAGCCAGGCAGCCAAGAGAGAGATTTTTGTATTACTAGGAGTTTTTAGTTGCAAGCAACAGAAACCGACCCTGGCTCATTTAAACAGAAAAGGAACTCAAGAGAAAGATACAGACACCTCCAGAATTGCTGGGTCTGAGTGTAAATGGAATCCAAGCTCTCAAGGTGTTGTCTTCCAGCTGGTTCAGTAGCTGTCTTCCACGGATCATTCCACTATAAAGCCGGCTGCTTCCAGTTGCTGGGGTCCACAATAGGGCTAGTGAATCTGATAGGACAGCCAGTTTCTTTACTCCTTTCACTGTAAAGTTAGCTCCTTAGTCGGATGCTGTTATACATCCAATGTTTGCATACCCACAAACTTGATATGTTTGAAACCCTACCTCCCAATGTGATATCAGGAGATGGAGCCTTGGGAGGTAATTAGGATTAGATCAGGTCATGAGGGTGAAGCTCTCAGGAATAGGATTAGTGCCCTTATAAAGTAATGAGAGAGCTTGCTTCCCCTTTCTGCTCCCCACCATGTGAGGATATAAAGAGAAGCCAAAAGCCTCCAACCCAGAAGAGGTCTCTCACCAGAACCTAACATGCTGGCACCCTGACGTCAGACTTCCAGATTCCAGAACTATGAGATATAAATTTCTGTTATTTAAAAGCCACCCAGGCTATGGTAATTTGTTCTAACAGCCCAAACTGATGAAGACAGGTGCCATGATGTATGTATAAGATACTGTGATGGCAAGGGACGCCTGGGTGGCTCAGTCGGCTAAGTGTGTGACTTGGGCTTAGGTCATGATCTTGGGGTCCTGAGATTGAGCCCCATGTCAGGCTCTGCACTCAGCATGGAGTCTGCGTCTCCCTCTGCCTCTGCCCCTCCCCCCGCTCATCCTCTTTTTCTGTCTCAAATAAATAAATCTTAAAAAAAAAAAAGATACTCTGATGGTGAATAAGGTCTTCATTAAACCCATGTAGGAGGATGGTGATGGTAAAAGCATCACTGCATCACTGATGGAAAAAGCAAATACAAATTCGGGCGTCTGGGTGGCTCAGATGGTTGGGCATCTGCCTTCGGCTCAGGTCATGATCTCCAGGTCCTGGGATCGAATCCTACATCGAGCTCCCAGCTCAGCGGGGAGTCTGCTTCTCCCTCTCCCTCTTCCTCTGGCCCTGCTTGTGCTTTCTCTCTCTCATCTGCCTTTGGCTCAGGTCATGATCTCCAGGTCCTGGGATCGAATCCTACATTGAGCTCCCAGCTCAGCGGGGAGTGTGCTTCTCCCTCTCCCTCTGCCTCTGGCCCTGCTTGTGCTTTCTCTCTCTCTCTCTCAGATGAATGAATAAAATCTTTAAAAAAAAAAATAAGCAAATCCAAATTCAGTATAAACCTCTTCCCAAAGAGATTGACTCACTGCACCCACCATGGTAGAAAGAATCCATTATAATGATTCCTTCAAAAATGGGCACCCAGCAATAGCAATAGCCAGCTCAGCCTCTCCTTGGAGAAGCTCATGCTGAGCTTATGATCCCAATTTAAACAGGCACTGGCTTGACTAAGGAAGGAGTTTGACCTACATTCACAAGGTAGGGCTTCTTGTCCTGTAACTTAAAGCTTCTTTTGCAGAGGGGGCATTTTGATAAGTATTCGTATAGGACACAAATAGTCGTATTTTCTTGGTCTGCTCTGAGAGGTTCATCTATGTCCTCTCTCCCAAACCTTGGCTCCAATCTAAGTCCCTGACCACTTGGCCCATGAACTGGTAATAGAGTCTTTTTCGGGGCAAAGAGAACCATAAGAATACAACTCAAAACTCTACCCATTGGGAGATTTCCTTTTGCCATTGTCCTTTCAAGACCATTTGCAAGTGCAACTGTAACAGCCACTCCCAGCTGATACCATTTGTAAAACAAGCTCAAATGTCCTCCTTAGTCACCTGGTCATGGGAGCTTTCCATAAGGCTGTGGCTGTGAATGGAGGGAAGGATGGTAGTGAAATGTGAGGAAACATACTGGGAGTTGCATGGTTGTGTCTTCTCCAAGAAACGCTCAGGCCTGCTCTTGTATATTCCATGTCCTCTTGAGGAACAGGGTACGACTGGGCACTTTATGGCCAAGTGAGACAGATATTCAGTTACGATAAGCCACATAGGTCACGTGGTCACTGGTACTCCGTGGCCAGACTGCCAATCTTGCCAGGGCCCAGGAGAAATTTCAGAACAGTTTCTAAAAAGGAGAATAGCTGTCAGCCAAAGAGAGCAAAGCTTTGCTCCAAAACCATAAGCACAACATAGGGATGCTCTTTTGGGGACTTGCCACGGGCTCTGCACAGCATCCCAGCATGTGGCAGTGCACAGAGCACCAGCAGACCCCCTGGGTCATGAGGACCAGTTAGCAGCAGTCTTTGCACTACAGCCTGGACCTGCTAAAGAACCTTCTCCAGCTCCGTGCTGTTGCTCAATGTTAGCAAGCTTTCGGGTCATTTGGAAAACGCAGTAAAGCAGCATATATACAAATGTGGTATATATTTGCATATATGTAGTCTTGTAAATTTAAGAGAGCTGCCAAGTATCCGGCACTGTTGGAAGAAAGCACCACGCCCCACAGTCAAATATCTCACACCCATTATACGTACTATGGCTACAGCCATTCACTCTTCTAAAGACTTGCCTTTAATTGTAGGTGACACATAACTGATTGAATTATTTTGCCACTGGTTGCTGTGGGGATTTTAAATCTCAAACCTCAATATTCCGTGCATTTTCTCTACCATCCACCTCAAAAGACTATACATACAGTCACAGACCACCTTCACCCCATTTCCCTGAGAGTCTATAGCCTACAGCCAGCCTGGTTCCAATTTCTTAATCAGTTGGGTTCTTGGTTGTAAGCAACAGAAACCAACACTGCCTGCTTTAAGCTCCCGGAATCTTTGGGAGTGCCGAAAAACCAGCCTCTGATTCCGCAGCCAGAAAGCACTACAAAATCAGGCTCCTAAACCGGGGAAGACAGCACGGCTGTCGCTGCCTGGCACGGGGCCCAGCCTGTCCTGGTAACACACCAACCCCAGGCGCTGGGCACTGCTCCATAGCCCGGCTGGCTTCCAGTTCCAAGGCTGAGGTGTCCGTGCCTGAATGCAGAGTCCAGCCACCGGGGAAGCCCGGGTGGGAGAACCTGGGTTTCACTCCTGTCATGGGGAGGGTTCCTGGGAAGGGACAGAGATTGAGTGAGATATGACACACAGAGAAAGAAGTCAACGTGAGTTGACTTGGACTTGAGTGACTCCGAGAGTGATGGATTACAGACCCGCAGTGACGACTCAGAAAGTCAGCCCAGGAGCTGGTTTAAGAAGAAAGTGATTAGTTCTGTGACCTTAGCTCACTCAACCCTGATTGAGCCCCAGGTTCCTTACAAATAAATGAAGGGGGCTGCGTTAGATCTGCACTTTCCAATACTTCTAAAATTATAGCATCTAATGGAAACTAGAGGATAGGGGCGCGTGGGTGGCTCAGTCAGTTAAGTGTCCGACTCTTGATTTTGGCTCAGGTCATGATCTCAAAGTCGTGAGAGATCCAGCCATGTCAGGCTCCTTGCTGGGTGTGGAATCTGCTTAGGATTCTCTCTCTGCCTCTGCCCCTCCCCTCACCACTCGCGTGCATGTACACACTCTCTCTCTCTCTAAAAAAAAAAAAGACTTTACTGACTCTAAGATTGAAGAAAAAAAAATTACCATGATTAAAAAAAAAAGAAAGAAAAAGAAAAGAAGGGCGCCTGGGTGGCTCAGTCAGTTAAGCATCCACCTTCAGCTCAGGTCATGATCCCAGGGTCCCGGGATCGAGTCCCCCATCGGGCTCCCTGCTCAGCATGGAGCCTGCTTCTCCCGCTACCTCTCCTGCTCCCCCTGTTTGTGCTCTTGCTCTCTCTGTCGAGTAAATAAATAAAATCTTTTAAATAAAGATTTAGAGAAAGATTTAAATAAAGAGAGAGAGAGCACAAGCAGGGGGAGCAGCAGGCAGAGGGAGAAGGAGAAGCAGGCTTCCTGCTGAGCAGGGAGCCCGATGCGGGACTCGATCCCGGGACCCTGGGATCATGACCTGAGCCGAAGGCAGACGCTTAACTGACTGAGCCACCCAGGCGCCCCTAAATAAAATTTTTTTTAGAAGTTTTTATTTATTTATTGAGAGAGAGATAGCAAGAGATAGAGCACAAGTCGGGGGAGAGGGAGAAGCAGGCTCCCCACAGAGCAGGGAGTCCGATGCAGGGCTCCATCCCAGGACCCTGGGATCATGACCTGAGCCGAAGGCAGCCACTTAACCAATTGAGCCACCCAGGCGCCCCAGCTCTTTTTTATTAAATGAGAAACTTGAACCTGAATCCCGGTACCCAACTTTATATTCTCAGCTTTGTGTTTTAAATAGCTCATGCAATTCCTGATCCAGACTCTTTAGCAGTGATCCCTTTAAATGACAAGAAACTATTTGCAGCACTAGGTGATTAAAAAAAAAAAAAAAAAAAATTGATGGGGCGCCTGGGT
>NW_022589744.1:3439312-3489041 GCF_004348235.1 Phoca vitulina
CTGCCTTCGGCTCAGGTCATGATCCTGGAGTCCCGGGATCGAGTCCCGCATCGGGCTCCCTGCTCGGCAGGGAGTCTGCTTCTCCTTCTGACCCTCCTCCCTCTCATGCTCTCTGTCTCTCATTCTCTCTCTCAAATAAATAAATAAAATCTTTAAAAAAAAAAAAAAATTGAAATGACTTTTATAACCACTGGAACATTTACAACAGTAGAAATTATATTTAAGTTATATTTAAAGCTCTTCCTTTTCTTTCATTGACAAATGTGCTTATAAAATTTCTTGTGGATTTTAGATCCAATCAAACATTTTCATAGCTAGTAATTCAAAATAATGATGAGGCTCTAATTTGCAGAACACACAGGCATTATTAGAATGGTCACCTCAAAGCTTGGACATGATTTGTGGCACACCAATCACAGACAAAATTTTCCGATATAAAAGTATGCAAAGACAGAGTTTCTGAGCGGCCTGCACCAGAACCCCCACCCCTGTCCAAACACACACGCGCTCGCTCACTCATACCTCCCTCTCCACTGGATTGCTCCTCATGATCCTTGGGCACCTGGAACACAAACCCCACCAGCATCTCTACACAGGCAGTGACGTGCCCTGCATCTGAGTACCAATGATGGCCTTCCGCTCACTATCAGACCTCACTCTCTTAGGGCCATCAGAGGATGAGGCCGTAGTGGACAGAGGTGAAAGGTCCAGAGGCCCCAGGCACTCTGAGGGCTGGGAGGATGACCATCTGCCCCTGCCCAGATCTCATTCGCTATGCACTAGTGTGCGCCATAGCTCCCTGGTTTGGCAGGTCTGGATTAGGGCATCCCGATGGTTCCTTCCAATGCTAAAGTCTATGATTATGATCCCGCCATGTTTCATCTTAGGCTAGGCTAAATTTGGCTTGTTGGTGGGGAAACGAAGCAAAAATGTCCAGGAGACAGTTTGAAATGTCGACTGAAGCTCTGGAGAAATTGATGCTAGAGGAATAATTTGAGAACCAGCCTCTTTGAGATGAAAGTGGCGGCCATGTGGATAAATTAAACTGTCATGGAAGAGGGGCACCTGGGTGGCGCAGTCGGTTAAGCGGCCGGCTCTTGGCTTTGGCTCAGGTTATTATCTCAGGGTCCTGGGATCCAGCCCCGAGTCAGGCTCCACACTCAGCATGCAGTTTGCTTTGGGATTCTCACTCTCCCTCTGCCCCTCCCCCAATTCTCACTCGCCCTCTGCCCCTCCCCCAATTCTCGCTCTCCCTCTGCCCCTCCCCCAGCTCACTTGTGCTCTCTTTCTCTCTAAAATAAACAAATAAACCTTAAAAAGAAAACTTGTCATGGAAGAGAGTGCAGAGAGAAAAGAGGACCTCATACAAAACTTGGGGCATCACTTACATTTCAGGAACTGGAAGAAAAGGAAGGGAAGTCTAGAAAATGATCAGACAGTACAAATCCTGGATCTGGGGTAAGACACAGGCAAATGGAAACCAAGGACTGATGGTGGGAACTGTGCCCCAAAGCTGCAAACCTCAAACCCTACTTTTCTTCCTATCTCTTTAGCCACTCCCCTCATTTCTTTCATGGACTTGTGTCCCTCTACCTATTGGCTCAGATGTCATGATTTTCAAGCTTTTGTCCTACTTACAAATCTCCTGGATCCTCTAGTCACTCCCATGACTTCAGTTACCACCATGAGTTCATGTTCCCCAGACCAGCATCTCTTGTCCAGACCTGTGCTCTGATCACTTGTTTCTCAAGCAATGTTTTGATTAGCTGTCTCACTTCCCTGGGACCAGGGAGTCCCCCGAATCCAAGCCTGAATATTCTGCTCACCCCATCCTCTGTTCAATCCCTCAGTCTTTATTTTGGGAGGAACACAGCCTGACTCCAGCTGAGAAAACAAACCCCATTTGCAGACCTAAAGACTTTGCTACTTTCGAAGTCCCCTGCAGTGAGAGAGGGTGGCCAATTTATCCCAGCTTGCTAAGGACTTTCGCAGTTTGGGCACTAAAAGGCTGGCATCCCAGGAAACGTCTCAGGTCCAGGCAAACCGGGTGGTTGGTCACCCTATAGGGAGGTGCCCTTTGTGAGGTTGGCAAGGGCAGAGGCCTGGAAAAAGAGTAGCTATGCTTATCAAGTACCTACATTTTGAATACTGGGGTGGTGGGACGGGGAGCAAATACATTCTAGCTACTCCCTAGGGCCCCTAGGGCCTTTGCAGAGGTCTGCAGGAGCAGGTGGGGGCACTGAGGCGGAGAAATTTGAGTACAAGGTGAATGTAGCCTCATTTAAACCCACAGGCTGGAGAGGCCCAGGGACTTTGGGGATGTATTTACATAGCGAAGATGACACCATATATACCCTTTTGTCCAGTGAATTGTATCTATGACTCTACAATACATTCTCACAATTTAATGGTTGCAGAATGTTCCATCAAAAGGATTTTGCTTGCTTCAAAATTTTTCCTATTATAAACAGCACTTCACAAACAACTTTGTACTAAAAGCTTTTTTTTTTTTTAAGATTTTATTTATCTATTTGAGAGAGAGAGAGAGAGATAGTGAGAGACTGAGCGGGGAGAGGGGCAGAGGGGGAGGGGCAGAGGGGCAGAGAGAAGTAGAATCCCCACTGGGCAGGGAGCCCGATGCGGGGGTCGATCCCAGGACTCTGGGAGGACCTGAGCCAAAGGCAGACTCTTAACCGACTGAGCCACCTAGGTGCCCCCATGCTAAAAGCTTTTTTTCCCTGTATTTAAAATGTTTATGGAGGCACCTAGCTGGCTCAGTTGGCAGAGGATGCAACTCTTGATCTCGGGGTCATGAGTTTGAGCCTCACATTGGGGGTAGAGTTACTAAAAAAACAAATTAAAATTTTTATCGACAATAATTTAAACGTATCATTGATTAAGTGTATACATTATGAAATGTTATCTCATTTAATCCTCACAGCGATGCTCTGGACTAGGTATTATTTTCCCTGGGTAGAAACGAGATCCCAGGGGTTACATAATTTGCCAAGGTCACATAGCTAGTGCATGGAGCCAGGATTTGAAACCAGCAGCAGCATACATATTTTAAAAATTTTTATTTGTTCAGAGCCACAGCGTCTCTTGCCTACATTTACTCTACTGAGCCTCCCTCGAGCCTTACATATACGTCTCTTCATTTTATTTTATTTTTTTGAAACAGAGAGCATGAGTGGCAGGGTGGGGGAAGGGGACAGAGGGAGAGGAAGTGAGAGAATCTTAAGCAGGCTCCATGCTCAGCACGGAGTCTGATGCAGGGCTGGATCTCCTGACCCTGCGATCATCACCTGAGCCAAAATCAAGAGTCAGATGTTTAACTGACTGAGCCACCCAGGCGCCCTGCATCTCCTTATTTTTGATCATGTGTTGTGCAGGTGATCATGTGTGTCTCTTTTTTGCACTTTTCCCACTGTGTTGTATTTGCTTGTTCACACATCTGTTCAGGCTGCAACTTGAGAAAGCCCCTTGAGGGTAGAACTGCATCTCATTCATCCCCTTCCAGTATGTCTAGCATGATGGAGGAGAGACTCAAGGGAGACTCGTTGTTGAATGTGCAAAAAGAGACATCAATTGGTTGCTTGAAAGTGAAGGGAAGGACTATTTCAGGACTGAAGGGACTGGAACAGCTTGTTGTGTGAAGGCTGATAGTCTTGTACGTGCTCAGAGAAGGTTGTATCATTGGGGGGAGGACTTGAGCCAGGCAGACAAGCTATCCTGGCCTGTGGGAATGGAGGAAACAAACATAGGGGGCTGGGAATGTCCTTGGGGCGCCTGCACATATTCAGTAAATATCTATTAAGCACCTACTATATGCACGTAGTACATACAGTGCTACTTTGGATAGGGTGAGGAGGGAAGGCTTCTGTGAAGAGATGACATTCTAGCTCAAATCTGAACATTATAGAAACCATCTATGTGAAAATCTGGGGAAGAACATTCTGGACATAGTGGACCCAGCATATTTGGGAAACAATAAGAAGACTAAGTATATTGGGGCAACTCTATGGTGCTGGGCAGGTTTCTTGACCTCTGTTTCATCAGATGTGAAATGGGAATGATTATAGTCCCCACCTCATTGGGCTGTTATGAGTATTAAATAAAAAGAATGCACAGAAGGAGCCCAGTACAGTGCCTGAAACTCAGCCCACACTTAATAAAGGTTAATGATAATGACACTGTCATGATTTTATTATTATTTATTATTTCATTAATAGGAGAACACTGAGAAGTATGTGGAAAGTAACACAGAATAGCCCAATGTTAATACTCAGGCCTCAGTGCCTAGGTGGCTCAGCTGGTTAAGCATCCAACTCTTAAAAAAAAAAAAAAAAAGTGTCCAACTCTTGATTCTGGCTCAGGTCATGATCTCAGGGTCTTGAGATCAAGCCCCACCTCAGGCTCTGTGCTCAGCGGGGATTCTGCTTCTCTCCTTCTCCCCCTGTGCCTCCCCCCACTTGCTCTCTCTCACTCTCTCTCTCTCAAATAAATAAATAAATCTCAAAAAACAAACAAAAGGGTTAAAGGGCGCCTGGGTGCTTTAGTCAGCTAGGCGTCTGACTTTGGCTCAGGCTGTGATCTCAGGGTCCTGGGATCGAGCCCCACGTTGGGCTCCGCACTTAGTGGGGAGTCTGTTTCTCCCTCTGCACCTCCCCCTTCTCGTGCTCTCTCTCTCTCTTTCTCTCTAATAAAATCTTAAATAAAATAATAAATAAATAAATCTCAAAAAATAAATAAATGATAAATAAATAAATAAACTCTTAAAAAAAATTTAAAATAAAGAGAATACTCAGCCTTCAGCCCTGGGACTATCACACAGGAGCATCACCCGTATCATTTGTTACCTCTCTGAGCCTTAGTTTTCTCAGCTGCAAAACAGAAGTAAAAATAGGACTTAGGATTGTCTTAAGGCTTAAATGAAAAACACACAGAAAGCATTTAACACAGAGCCTGGTAACATGGGAAATTCTCAAAAAGTTTGTCTTTTGATTATTGTCTTTGAAGTACCTGGAGATTAAAGCTCTACCACCCCAACACCTCCCCAGGAAGCACACCTTCACTTCATGTCAGCCTGGAGCCCATCTCTGACTTCCCCTTTAACTCTGTTAGCTGGGTGAACAATCCATTTGCAGCGACAGAAACTTCGATGTGTTTTGGTCTTTACATCCCAGTGTGTATTAGCAATGCACTTCTTGTGGAAAATAATTATTTTACTAATTATACAAGAGAAGAATTAGTATACGTTCTTGATTTCAAAAACTAAAACATTATAGGGGCGCCTGGCTGGTAGAGCATGCAACTCTTGATCTTGGGGATGTGAGTTCAAGCCCCACATTAGGCATAGAGCTTACTTAAAAAAAATTAAAACATTATAAAATTCAAATTAAACCACAATGAGAGGCTATTTCACATCCACTAGGATAGCTGTAATTTAAGAAAAAAGAAGGGGGAGGGGCACCTGGGTGGCTCAGATGGTTAAGCATCTGCCTTCCACTCAGGTCATGATCTCAGGGTCCTGGGATCAAGCCCCTGCTCAGTGGGGAGTCTGCTTTTCCCTCTCCCTCTGCCCCTCCCCCTGCTTGTGTGCGTTCCCTCTCTCTCTCAAATAAATAAAATCTTAAAAAAAAAAAAAGAAATGAAAAAAGGAGGGGATAACAAGTGTTGGTAAATATACGGAAATTGGAACCCTTATGTATTTTTGTATAAAATGGTACAGCACTATTGGAAACACTTTGGCAATTTCTTAAAAGGTTCAACATGACTTACCATATGATGCAGCAATTCTTCTCCTAGGTACACAGCCAAGAGAATTGAAAATTTATGTTCATGCAAAAACTTGTACACAGATGTTCATGGTAGCATTACAATCGCCAGAAAGTGAAAACAACCCGATGTCCATCAACTGATGAATGGATAGCCTAAATGTAGTATATCCATACAATGCAATATTATTCTGTCTTTAAAAAGAAGGAAATTATGACATAGGCTACAGCATGGATGGACTTTGAAGACATCATGCCAAGTGAAATGAGCAGACACAAAAGGACAAATATTGTATGATTCTGCTTACATGAGGTCCCTAGAGTAGTGAAATTCATTGAGACAGGAAGTAGAGGGGTGGTTGCCGGGGGCTGGGGGAGGGCGTAATGGGGAGCTAGTGTTTAAATGGGCACGGAGTTTCATTTGTAGAAATGAAAAAGTTCTGGAGACGGATGGTGGCAATGGTTGTACAACAATGTGAATGTACTGATTGTCACTGAACTATATATTGTATTTTATTATTTTTAAGTAATCTCTACACCCAACGTGGGGCTCGAACTTACAACCCCGAGATCAAGAGTCACATGCTCCACCAACTGAGCCAGCCAGCTGCTCCTGAACTGGAGACTTTAAAATGCCTAAAATGGGGGCGCCTGGGTGGCTCAGTTGGTTAAGCGACTGCCTTCGGCTCAGGTCATGATCCTGGAGTCCCGGGATCGAGTCCCACATCGGGCTCCCTGCTCGGCAGGGAGTCTGCTTCTCCCTCTCCCACTCCCCCCTCTTGTGCTCTCTCTCTCTCTCACTCTCTCTCTCAAATAAATAAATAAAAAATAAAATAAAATAAAATGCCTAAAATGGGGGCGCCTGGGGAGCTTAGTTGGTGAGGCATCCAACTCTTGATTTTGGCTCGGATCATGATCTCAGGGCCGTGAGATCGAGCCACAAGTCAGGCTCTGCGCTCAGCGGGGAGTCTGCTTGAGATTCTCTCTCTCTCCCTCTCCCTGCTCTTCCCCCCCATGCTCTCTCTCTCTAAAATAAATAAATAAATCTTTAAAAATAAATAAAATTGCTAAAATGGTATATGGATTTTTTGTTATGTATATTTTTCCACAATTAAAAAACTTATACTTAGTGAAAGAAGCCAATCACCAAAAGCCACATAAGACATGATTGAATTTATAAGAAATGTCCACAATAGGCAAATTCATAGAAACAGAAAGTAGATTAGTGGTTGCCGGGAAAGGAGAGAGGGGAGAATGGGAAGTGACTGCCAGTGGTCATGAGGCTTCTTTTTTGGGGGGTGCTGAAAATGTTCTGGAACCAGATAGTGGTGATGGTCGCAAAACCTTGTGACTACACTAAAACCCACTAAATTGTACATTTATTTAAAAGGGGAAATTTTATGGTATGTGAATTATATCAATAAAAAAAAGAAATACAGGGCGCCTGGGTGGCTCAGTCGTTAAGCGTCTGCCTTCGGCTCAGGTCATGATCCCAGGGTCCTGGGATCGAGTCCCACATCGGGCTCCCTGCTCGGCAGGAAGCCTGCTTCTCCCTCTCCCACTCCCCCTGCTTGTGTTCCTGCTCTCGCTATGTCTCTCTCTGTCAAATAAATAAATAAAATCTTTAAAAAAAAAAAAAGAAATACATAAGTGGTATAAGGAATGGAGAAAAAATTATAAATATACCTTAACTCTTTTTTTTTTTTTTTTTTTTTACTATTTTTTTGAGTGAGCCCTACACTTAGAGTAGGGCTCAAACTTACAACTGAGATCAAGGGTTGCATGCTCTGCTGACTGAGCCAGCCAGTCACCATAACTTAAGCCTTCTTTAATCAATTCTTCTCACCCTTTCAGCAATAAAGTTACCCTCAGCTGATAGTTGATAGTTGTTGGCTTTTTTGTTTGTTTTGTTTTGTTTTGTTTTAAGTATACTCTACCTCCTACTTGGGGCTTGAACTTACCACTCGGAGATCAAGAGTCACATACTTTGCTAAGACAGCCACGCACCCTGATACTATTATTATCTATTAGTAAGGTTTCTAGTCCCTTTTCTAACATTTAGAGACAGACAGACAGACACAGACAGAGAGACAGAGAAAAATATGCAAGGTGATTTGTGGATTTTTCTTTGTGTTTTTCATACTTCCCAATTTTTTTCTTTTACTGTGTCTATGATTCCACGCCTCCCTTTCCCCCCACCCCCATGGGCTTTCTTTCTGTCTCATTTGGACTCTGCTTAAATTGACCTAGTTTTGTCTTTAATCAAATCTTCAGGAACCAATTCGTTGCCATTAGAAATGATCTCACCAGCTTTATTTTGATCATTGTTAAAAATCCTTTTTTATTTTTGGATAACGCAATCACAAAGTGAAGACTGTTACCATTTCTTTGACCAGTAAAAGACAACGCTTCTGAATAAAATTTGAAAAAACATACGCCAGCAGGTTTACCTTGATGATAAAAATGATCGTGGCTGAAAGCGGCGCCCGCCAGACAATGGTTTTAGATTTGCAGTGCGCTCTGAAAGCCGTGAAAAATGTATCACCTGGCATCTTGATAAGGAAATCAATTACTTACCTCATTCTGAGTGAAGGCAATGAAAAGATTAGAAAAAAAAAAAAAATAATAACCCAAAGGGCAAGAATAAAACAAACTGGGAAGAGACACATTTCAAGCTCGTATGGCTTTGCCTGAAAGTAGTCTTTAGGCTCCTAGCTACTCACGGTGATTTCTACTCCTTCATTCCTGAGTCCTCTGAAGCCAACGGGGACACCTGTCCTGGAGGAGCCAGCTGCCAGCCTTCAGCCACACTGGGTGCCATTCTTTGCAGCTTGTCAGGACAGTAAATAGAGTCTCCTCTGATCCTCCCCACCCCAGGCACACTATTCAAGAATCCGCAGCCCCTGCAGTCCTGGCAGCAGAAAACAAATTTCCTTTCCAGGGCGGCAGTTACACACAAGCTTATTTTCTGAACAGGGTTTCCATCACACACTTTTGGCCCTCACTGCTCCCTGCAAAGTGCTGGAGGAAGTGAAGCAAGTACAGGTATTGCAAAGCCCCAGTGGGTCCTCCTAACAGGTCATTTTCACCGAGCGATACGGGGGCGGAATAGTTTGATTTCCTGACCGTCGAAAGCCCACCCCTAGTTATCGGAGCCTTCCTTATCTCCTCACTCTTACAAATGCCGCTTTTCTCAGCCAAGAAGCTGTAAAGCCAACGTCTTAGGAGATTCCAAATTTTATTAAACATTTATTTGCTTTACTCAAAAGTGAATATATGTTAGCTTGACCATAAAACGAATGACCTTTTTTTAGGGGAAGGGAAGGTGGTAAATGAAACATGGGATTCATTTGCCAGCTGATGCTGAAGGCATAGAATAAATAAGAGGCTTCCGGGGGGAAAGCTCCCCACCCCTCGGCTGGGATGGTGTATCCATGGCTTGAGAGTGGAAGGAAAGGCTCTGCTTTGCCCTGCCCTGGGAACAGGTGCACGCACGCACACAGTGCATTGCCCTGGGGGCAGTCATGGCCAGGCTGGACCTCATTTCACGGGCTCTGCCCTCAGCCAGGGCTACTGTAGTCTCAAAGCGGTCACCACCCAGGACCGAGCGTTGCTTTGCTGATTCTCTACTTTCTGTCCTGTTCAGAGACTAGAAGCAGATCACAGAGGTAAGGAATGGAAGGCAATCTTGAGACATGCTTCAGCCTGTTTGCACAGATCGGATCCCTTGGCCAGAACAGGGGCCCAGAGCTGAAGAAACTGAACCCCA
Organism: Phoca vitulina; assembly: GCF_004348235.1. NCBI lineage: Eukaryota > Metazoa > Chordata > Mammalia > Carnivora > Phocidae > Phoca > Phoca vitulina. The sequence goes on from NW_022589744.1 coordinate 3,448,859, forward strand.
TCTCGCAAGGGCCTCAGACTGCCTGTAGCTCTGCCTCCTTCCTGACCCCTCCACTAGGGGGCCCGGGGCTCACCATAACTGAGGACGGGGCTGGCCAGGCTGCTACTGGCCCCTCATCCCAGTCCTGCCTGCAATCCTCCTTAAGGATGTCGCATCTTTGCCCTTTAAACATTCAGAGTGCGTTTTGATCAGAAGAATTTTTTTCTTTAAGTTATATTTATTTAAATAGTCTCTATACCTGATGTGGGACTTGAACTCAGGACCCCTGATCAAGAGTCACATGTTCATCTAAGCCAGCCATTCGCCCCTTGATCGGAATTTTTAAGGTGTGTCATGGAAGGATCCGTGGTAAGGCTAGATTTGAAATGTTTGACAAAGAAATCAAGTTGTAGTATTTAAAACCCAGATCGCTCTGGATCTGAGGGGATGGGATTTAAAAACAGATTTCAAGATAAGTCTTGAGCTGTTGGAAGATAATGGCAGTGCTCTTAGGCTTGGGCGATGTTCCCGGTTTTTTCCAGGAGCTGATGAAAGGGACCAGCCTTGGGGAGCCTGGGATGTTCAGTCAGTTAAGTGTGGGACTCTTTTTTTTTTTTTTTTTTTTTAAAGATTTTGTTTATTTATTTGACAGAGAGAGACAGAGCGAGAGAGCAAACACAAGCAGGGGGAGTAGGAGAGGGAGAAGCAGGCTTCCCCGTGGAGCAGGGAGCCCAATGTGGGGCTCGATCCCAGGACCCTGGGATCACGACCTGAGCCGAAGGCAGACGCTTAACGACTGAGCCACCCAGGTGCCCCTAAGTGTGGGACTCTTGATTTTGGGTCAGGTCATGATCTCAGGGTCATGAGATCAAGCCCTGCTTCCGTGGACTGCTTGAGATTCTCTCTCTCCCTCTCTCCCTCTCTGCCTCCGCCCCCTTCTCCTACATCCCCCCCTTCTCTCTCTCAAAAAAAAAAAAAAAAAAGGAAAGAAAGAAAAAAAGAAAAGAAAAGGACCAGCTTAACCCTCTGGGCATCTTCCACTGGGTAACATCCTCATACCTTTGCCAGACCCGCCTGAGTCTTGGATCCAGTGGTTCCAGACCAACAGCAGGGGCGCCACCTCCAGGCCAATCCTGAGAAGTGTAGTTTTGTGAGACAGACTGGATTCTTGGACACGTTCATTCTAGGCAGTGTGTATCCATAAGATGAAGGGCAAAGGGTCTGAGCTCCTGGGTTAGGAACACTTTACCCCAGGCAATTCTAGAGTGGCGTTTCTTAGGGATCAAGAATCTGAGCAGTCTGTGCCCTACTTTCCCACCCTCATTGCCCCAAGTGACCTCAGAAAAGAGATGGGATTCCTCCTGTATCAGCCTCACTGTGTGTTTTCTTTCAGGGATTACTCTTTATCTCTAGCTTGTCCTCGACCTTCCTCCAAATCAGCCTAACCTTACATCCTCAAAGCCAACTCTTCCAGCCTGTCTCAGGAAGTCCCCTAAGTGACTTCTGTTAAGTGACAGTATGTGAAGAAACCTGTGATGGCTAATGTACGTGACTTTGGGGGGGGCGGGGACATTGCTACTGAGCCACGTGGTCTGCAGGGAGGGGAGCTCCCATCCCCCGACAGCCAGCAGTGCCTCGAGCTCACTTGGTTCAGCTCCTACCTGATCAGAGTCTTCAAAGAGTTGATATTCACATTTGCCAGCGAAGCAGCCCAAAGTGTCCAGCAGATAGCCTGTGACATTAGCTGAGGATGGCAGGAAAGCCCCACCTCCAAAGCCCCATGGCCTGAGAACTTTGCAGTCATACCAGCTTTGCTGCTGCTGGTCTAAGCAATTCTGCAAGACCATCACCGAGTTGCCTGGAATTCAAGTCTGTCCAAAGGTAAGGAATGAACAGGATCCTCTTCCCCCTGAACATGCCCTGGCAGCAGGATACTGCCCATCAGTGTTGGGATCAGACACAGCATCACTCGGCGTGTCATTGAGGATCATTCAAAATCCTGAACATGATCATGCAAGGGGACTTTTGGTGACCCTGTGGTCTGGAAACTGCCCCTTAAATCCATCAGCTCTTGGGTCACAGGTACTCTGGCTGAGAATAAACAGCAATGCTCCTAAGGATCAATGGCTGGCTTGATATGCCCACAGTCATCTCATTATCATGGTGGGAAAGCTGGTACCCCAACTAAGGTGGCTTTGTTCACCCTCTACACTGGACCTTACCGCTGTATTCCTGGTGGAACACATCAATCAAGCTCTAGAGAACTCTCTCTGCTGCTCCCTGCTCGCCAGGAAACACAGCAGTACCACCCACTTCAACTCTGCAAAATTTGCGTACAGTTCACTACATTCCGGAGTCCACAATACACTGACACACACAACCTTTTAAATCACCAACCATCTTACCAGTAAATGGTCAGGACCCCAAGGGCTTGCACCCTAAGGACGTGCACCAGAATCACTTGAGGAGCTTTTAAAAAACAGAGGTCCCACCAGAAATAGACACCTATATGGCCACTTAGTTTTCAACAATGGCATCAAAGCAAACCAGTGGGAAGAGGAAAGTGTCTTCAGCAAATATTGCTTGGAAACTGGATATCCATATGGAGGTAAAGAAACAAACAAACCCCAACGCCTTTACCTCACATCATATACAAACATCAATCCACGATGGATCCTAGACCTAAATATAAAAGCTAAAACTTTAGGGTGGCTCCACCAGTGAAGCGTCCGACACTTGGTTTCTGCTCAGGTCGTGATCTCAGGGTCAGGATCTCAGGGTCGTGAGACTGAGCCCCATGTTGGGGTCCACGTTCAGCGGGGAGTTGGCTTGAGATTTTCTATCTCCCTCTCCTTCTGCCCCTCCCCTCCCACGTGCATGTGTTCTCTCTCTCTCTCTCAAATAAATAAATAAATCTTAAAAACAAAACAAAACTAAAACTTTTAAAGTTTTTAGAAGGCAACATAGAGGGGCACCTGGGTAGCTCAGTCGATTAAGCATCTGCCTTTGGCTCACATCATGATCCCAGGGTCCTGGGATTGAGCACCACATCGGGCTCCCTGCTCAGCAGCAAGTCTGCTTCTCCCTCTTCCACTCCCCCTGCTTATGCTCTCTCTCTCTCAAATAAATAAATAAAATCTTTAAAAAAGAAGAAGAAGAAGAAAACATAGAATATCTTCATCACTCAGATATAGGCAAAGGTTTCTTAGGACACAAAGCAACAACCATAAAAGAAAAAATTAATAAATTGGACTTATCAAAATTTAAAACTTTTGCTTATCAAAAAGACATCATTAAGAAAATTAATAGAGGAAGGGTGACTGGGTGGCTCAGTTGGCTAAGCATCTGTCATGATCTCAGGCTATGGGATCGAGCCCCATATCAGGCTCCATGACTCAGTGGGGAGTCTGCGTCTCCCTCTCCCTCTGCTCCTCTCTGCACTCGTGCCCTCTTGCTCTCTCTCTCTCTAAGTAAATAAAATCGAAAGGAAGGAAGGAAGGAAGGAAGGAAGGAAGGAAGGAAGGAAGGAAGGAAGGAAGGAAAGAAGGAAAAAGAAAATGAATAGATGAGCCATGGACTGAGTGAAAGTATTCTCAAAATATATATCTGACAAAGGAAAGGTATCCAGGATATAAAAGGCATTCTTAAAACTCAATAATGAAAACAATCCAATTTCTAAAATAGGCAAGGGATTTGAAAAGACGCTTCACAAAGACAGATGGATAGTCAATATGCACATGAAAAAGCGGTCTGCATCACTTGGTTATCAGGGAAATGCAAGCTGAAATCACAATGAGATACTTCTGCCCTGACACCAAAATGGCTAAAATTCAAGACTGAAAATACCAACTGTTGAAGAGGATATAGAGTAACCAAAGCTCTACATTTTGGGGGAAAGTTTAAAATGGCACAACACACCTGGCTGGCTCAGTTGGAAGAGCATGCACAACTTGGGGCACTTTGGTGGCTTAGTCAGTTAAGTGTCTGCCTTTGGCTCAGGTCATGATCCCAGGGTCCTGGGATTGAGCCCCACATCGGGCTCCCTGCTCAGAGTGGAGCCTGCTTCTCCCTCTCCTCCCCGCTCATATTCTCTCTCTCTCACTTGCTCACTCTCTCTCTCTCAAGTGAATAAATAAAATCTTTAAAAAAAAAAAAAAGAAATGGTACAACTTTGGGAAAATGTGTGACAGTTCCTCATAAAATTAAACATACACCTTACTTATGACCCAGCACATCATTTCCTGTGTATTTACCCAAGAGAAATGAAAACATATGACCACCCACATACACAAAGTTGTATAGAAATGTTTATGGAAGCTTTGTTTGTTTTCCTTTAAGTAGGCTCCATACCCAATGTGGGGCCGGCCTGAACTCATGACCCCGAGATCAAGAGTTGCATGTTCTACTGACTGAACCAGCCAGGTGCCCCTAGAAAGACATTTTTTGTTTTAAAGGTTTTATTTATTTATTTGACAGAGAGAGACACAGCGAGAGAGGGAACACAAGTAGGGGGAGTGGGAGAGGGAGAAGCAGGCTTCCCACAGAGCAGGAGCCTGATGAGGGGCTCAATCCCAGGACCCTGGAATCATGACCCGAGCCGAAGGCAGACGCTTAACAACCCAGGCGTCCCAGAAAGACATTTCTTCAGGCTTCTGCTTGAAACCAACAGCTTCAGGGGCGCCTGGGTGGCTCAGTTGGTTAAGTGACTGCCATGGCCCAGGTCATGATCCTGGAGTCCCAGGATCAAGTCCCGCATTGGGCTCCCTGCTCAGCGGGGAGTCTGCTTCTGCCTCTGACTCTCCTCCTCTCATGCTCTCTCCCCCTCCTTCTTTCTCTCTCAAACAAATAAATAAAATCTCAAAAAAAAAAAAAAAAAAAAGAAGCCAAGATCTTCAGCAAACTGCTGGCCTTGACTCAGGGCCAATGTAATTTACTTTGAAATGCATGAAAAATGAGGTGGGTTGATGGATGGATAGATGGGTGGAGAAATGAATAGTTGTGTGATAAACAGTAAAATGTGAATTATATAGACTTACGGTGGGTATATCGGTAATTACTACACAATTTTTTCAATTTTTCTGAGGCCACAGGAACACTAAACTAAGTTGGCAATTTTTGTTTCTCCTGTGGCAAATGTACATGGATGTTTGTTACAATCTGTCATATTTCTTTTTTTTTAATATTTTATTTATTTATTTTGGCAGAGAGAGAGACAGCGAGAGAGGGAACACAAGCAGGGGGAGTAGGAGAGGGAGAAGCAGGCTTCCCATGGAGCAGGGAGCCCGACGTGGGGCTTGATCCCAGGACCCTGGGATCGTGACCTGAGCCGAAGGCAGACGCTTAACGACTGAGCCACCCAGGTGCCCCACAATCTGTCATATTTCTGTTATTGAAATATTCCATAATAAAGACGTTAATTAACAAATAAATCAATAAATGTCAGCTGGTGATTCTGACACCCACCCCGTGGGGCTCTGACAGCTCAGAAGTCTCACAGCATGCTGACAGGAGCTACACAATGCTTATCTGAAAGGCTGGAGAGGAGGTTCCTATGGCTGCTGGAAAAAAAATCACAAACGTAGTGGTTCACAATCACACACATTTACTCTTTTCCAGTTCTGAGGTCCAGAGTCAGAAATGGGTCTCACTGAATTAAATTCAAGGTGTTGGCAGGGCTGCTTCCTTCCGAAGACTCTAGAGAATCAATTTCCTTGCCCTTTCCAGCTTCTAGAGGCCGCCTGCATTTTCTGCACTCGGGGCTACTTCCTCTACCTTCAAAGCCGGGAGCAGAGCCTCTTCAAATCTCTCACTGAGTCTGACTTTTCTGCCCCCCTTCTTTCACATTTAAAGACCCCTTGGGATTCCACGGAGCCCACCCAGATAATCCAGGATAACGTTCTTGTTTTAAGGTCATCTGATTAGCAACCTTAATTCCATTTGCAACCTTAATTCTCCCTGGCTATATAATACAACATAATCACAGGATGCGGACATCTTTGGGGAGCCATTATTCTGCCCACCACAGGGCTCTGCCCACATGGAAGTGGCTCCTGGAGTACATGGGATTCCTAACACGTACGTGCGACCCAGCCTGGATAGAAATGGAAATGTCAGTTCTTGCAAAGCCATGGCATTGCTCTCCATTCGTGTGGCTCTACCTCATCCTCAACTGCTCCCTACGACTCCCAGACTAACCTCCACACTCTCACCACCAGCCTGTACGAGTCAGAAGGGGCAAGTGTGACATGTGGTACAGGAAAAGCTGAATCCCCACTGGCCTTGGGACCAACTCCACCATTTGGTGCTAACAAAAGGGTATGAGTTGGTAGATAGATTATTGGCCCCCATCTCCCTGTTAAGAACTCCTCTGAAGAAGGTAAGACGTCCCACCGGGTGAGTGAAGAGATGCCGTGCCCTGCCTAGGGGACTTGGAAGGGTCTGGTGCCTGCCCCAGTTCTGGCCCTTTACTTGGCTAGCCCAGCCATCCCCCCCGCAAGCCAGCCTGATCCTTGGACACCCGCAGGACACCTGCCCCTATTTCCCCAGCTTGATCCTCATCTGCTCAAACTTTTCTTTCCTCTTCCTAGTCTGGAACCCTGATCCCATGTTCCTTTCTAAGTGTCTTCTCACAAACAAGAACCCCAATCCTAGGGTAGAATTTTTGGCTCCTTCTCCTCCTCCAGCTTCAGTGAGAACTCCTTTGATTCAGGCTCCCAGTTCTGAGGACTCCACCTGCAATCAGGGGCCAGGGAAGGTCCAAGCCCCAGCACCCCTGTAAGGAGTAGGGAGAGAATTAAATCCTTTAGTGCTGGACATTTGTCATTTTATTTTTAAAGATTTTATTTTTAGGGGCGCCTGGGTGGCTCAGTCGTTAAGCGTCTGCCTTCGGCTCAGGTCATGATCCCGGGGTCCTGGGATCAAGCCCCGCATCGGGCTCCCTGCTCGGCGGGAAGCCTGCTTCTCCCTCTCCCACTCCCCTGCTTGTGTTTCCTCTCTCGCTGTGTCTCTCTCTGTCAAATAAATAAATCTTAAAAAAAAAAAAAAAAAGATCTTATTTTTAAGTAATCTCTACACCCAACATGGGGCTCGAACTCATAACCCCAAGATCAAGAGTCACATGCCCTATGCCAGCTAAGCCAGTCAGGCACCCTGACATTTGTCATTTAACATTATTTCTTATACACAGTTCTATGTGTCAATGGGGTCCATTCTACCGATAGACCATATTTTGCTTTGTTGCCTCTATGTTTTAAGCTTTTGGGACACTGCCAATCTATTGCTATTATAAGTATCTCTGCAATGAACATCTTTATTCAAATTACTTCAGTTTCCTTTTGGGTTATTTCCTTGGGACTAATTTGCAACCAAAAGATAATTGGGTTGAGGTATTCATCTGTTCCTTCTTTGATGCACATCCCTTTCCACTGGGAATATCCCTCTCCACTTTATGGTTCTGATGTGCTTTCAAGCAAAAGTCCCCACCTGTCCTGTCCCAAGGGTGGGTGTTTGAGCCAATTTGTTCATGGTAGATTAGTAACAACAAACCACAAGTCTCAGTGGTTTAACACAGTAAGAGTTTGTTTCTTGGTTACATCATTGCTTGATAAAGGTTTTGGGGAGGTGGAGGGGGCAGGACATGGGGAGGCCCTTTTATAAGCAGAAATTCAGATATAAGCCCCTTCCTTTTAGTGTCTTCAGTATTCTCTAGGGCATCTTTGGGGCCCTGCCATTAGACCTGTACACGCGTCAACCATTAGTGAGCAGAGAGTAGGAAGATCGGGAGAGGGAGTACACTTTAGGAGCCAGCTCTGAAGTCATACACCTCACTTCTGCCATATTTCATTGGCCAGAACTAGTCACATGCTTCCATTGAACGTGAGGGCACGTGAGAAGTGTAATCTGTGCCCAGGAAGAAATGAAACAGTGGTCAACACACAGTATTGTCTTTGCCACTTAGAGTACTCCATACTTGAACATGAGATTGCTCAATAACGGGCATATGGCCTAAGTAGGTTTATCAGAGTTATTCTGGGGGATTGCTATGGATCCTGGGAGTCTTTCTAAGGATGAGAGCTGTGCAGCTCTTGCTAACATGGAGATGGCAGGGCTTCTTAGGAAGGCTGCTGGAAAACAAAGCCAGGGGCAGGGAGAACCAAGGAGCTCAGAACCCTGGGATGTGCTTTGAGCTCTTGGATCCAGGATCAAGTCTTTTGGATAAATTCCCTTTGCTTGAGCCAGTCTATGTTGGATTTCTGTCACCTACAACCAAAGGAGTCCTGACTAATAATACATAGGTCAAGGGATAAAAAGATTTAATAATGCTTGAAATGTATTTCTAGAATGTTCTCTAAAACAACCTAGCCACCGTGTAAGGCAGCTTGTTTCCCCAACTTTTATTTTTAGAACTTACATTTTTTAAGCAAACCTTAATGTTGTTGTATTCAAATGTTTTATTGCTGGAAGAGCGGAGTCTTTTTTCACAGTTTACATGCTGTGTTTCTTCGGTTTATCACTTCTAACAATATGTTAAAGATATTGACTTTATAAGTCTGGATAAAAGCAGTTTTATGAGTCTTACCTTCCTTATATATTTTGAAGGGTGACCTGTTATTGGTTACATCCATCATATAGAAAGTGCACAAAGGCTTATGTGGATGGTTGTAGCAGGAATGTCTTTATTCTCTCAACAGAAATTTACTTCTTATTATGAGAGTTAGTATAGCACAAAGGTTGAGGGCAGAGGCCCTCAGGCCAGACTTCCTGGGTCCAAAATCTGGTTTATGTACTTACCAGCTATGCAACCTTAGCAATATCATCAACCTCCTCCTCATCTCAGAAAAGCAGATAACACCTACCTTTCAAGTTTGGTTGTTTTTTTTTTTTCTCCTACGAGGTTTTTTATGAGGATTGGATAGGTAATGCATATAGAACGATCAGAACAGTAACTAGCTTCAGGAAACACTCATTAAGATGCTGTTTTTGTGGGGCTCCTGGGTGGCTCAGTCAGTTAAGTGTCTGCCTTTGGCTCAGGTCATGATCCCAGAGTCCCGGGATCGAGCCCCACATCGCATCGGGCTCTCTGCTCAGCAGGGAGTCTGCTTCTCCCTCTGCCACTCCCCCTACTTGTGCTCTCTATCTTGCACCCTCTCTCTCAAATAAATAAATAAAATCTTTTTTAAAAAGATGCTGTTTTGGGGGCATCTGGGTGGCTCAGTCCATTAAGTGTCTGCCTTCGGCTCAGGTCATAATCCCGGGGTCCTGGGTTGGAGTCCCGAATAGGGCTCTCTGCTCAGCGGGCAGCCTGCTTCTCCCTCTCCCTCTGCCCCTCCCCCCACTGCTCATTCTCTCTCTCTCTTTCAAATAAATAAATACAAATTTTTTAAAAGATGCTGTTTTTGTTATTCTTATTACTGAGCACCTAGAGTATGCCAGACATTGGCCTGGGCACTTGGGATACAGCAGCAAATAAACCAGATAAAACTCCTGATTGCCCCTATGGAACTTACATTCTTTTTTCTTTTTTCCTTTTTTTTTTTTTTTTGTGGAGCTTGAATTCACAACCCTGAGATCAAGAGCCACATGCTTTACCAGCTGAGCCAGCCAGGCGCCCCTGGAGCTTACCTTCTAAAGAGACTAATTAAATAAGGGAAATATAGGTGATTAATGCAGTAGAGGGAAATAAAGCAGGGAAAGGAAATACAGAGTAATGGGGAGAGATGAAATTTTAAAGAGGGTGTTCTGATAAAGGCATCACTGAGAAGGCGGCATTCAAGTACACACCTGAAGAAGGGGAGGAAATGAACCTCATGGCTATCTGGAAGAAAAGCGTTCCAGGCAGAGGGAGATGCAAACAGAGATGCACCAAGGAAGGACCAGACCTAGACACACTGACCTCCATGTTGGTTGGAATTGAGGGAGTGGTAGAAGTCAAGGCAAGGGGGAGGAATGGGACCGGATCATGTGGGGCCTTAATGGTCTTTTTTGTAACACCTTTGGATTTTGCTCAGAATAAGATGGGAGCCACTGGAGGGTTTTGAGCTAGAGAGTGGCCTAAGATGGGCGCCACTCCGGCAGAAGCAGAGAGACTAGCTAGGAGGCTGCTCAATAATCCAACTGGAAAAGAATGGTGAGAATCTGGAGAAGGCTGCCAGTAGTGAAACCAGCCAAGTAGAGTCAGAGTCTAGATAGATATCGCAGATAGAGATGACAGGATTTGCAGGTGGATAAGACACAGGGATAAAGAGAAAGAGAGTCTTCAAGGATAAACTCCAAGAGGCGCCTGGGTGGCTCAGCTAGTTAAGTGTCTGACTCTGGGTCTCAGGGTTGTAAGTTCAAGCCCTGTGTTGGGGTCCACACTGGGCATGGAGCCTACTTCAAAAAAAAAAAGAAAGAAAGTTTCTTAAAAAAAAGAAATACAAACGGATGGCTCCAGAGTTGTGGCCCGAACAACTAGGAGAGTCGCCATTAGCTGATGTGGGGAAGACTCGGGGAGGAACAGGTTAGGGAAGATCAGAGTTTAATTTCAGAGTTGGTTGAGGTACCTACTAGTTCTGTGTTTATTCTTTGTTACATTTGTACCAACTTTCACATAGCATGAGTGATAACTACTTATCATATTTGTTGTAAATAAAACCTTTATCTCAGTATTTTTCCTATGACACTGGTTGTGTTGATTTTTCAGAAGGCAGAGGACTGGGAACCTTCACAACACTGTGCTAGGTCCCAGTGATTTTTCTCAGAAGGCTTCGAAGTTCTATCATTCTGTGTCCTTTTCCTGTTACCCACTAAGGGAATTTTTTAAAAAGTAATCTCTACACCCAACGGGGGGCTTGAACTCACGAACCCAAGATCAAGAGTCACATATTCTATTGACTGAGCCAGCCAGGCACCATGTAGAATCTTTTATCCGTGCAAACAGGGTAAGTTTTGTGGTAGATTTGCCACTCCTTTTTTTTAAATTATTTTTTTAAAAGATTTTATTTGTCAGAGAGAGAAGGAGTGTGTGCAAGAGCGTGAGGACAAGCAGAGGGAGAAGCAGGCTCCCTGCTGAGGAAGGAGCCCGATGTGGGACTCAATCCCAGGACCCTGGGATCATGACCTGAGCCGAAGTCAGACACTCAACCAACTGAGTCACCCAGGTGTCCCATAGACTTGCCACTCGTAAGCACTGTGTATTATAAAATGCACCAGAAGGGGCACCTGGCTGGCTCAGTTGGTACAGCATATAATGCTTGATCTCAGGGTCATGGGTTGAATGTAGAGATCACTTAAAAAAAGTAAATAAAGCAAGATGCACCAGAGGATGATGGAAAAGAGCACGTTGTTACGATTGGAAATAAAGCTCTAGAAACTGTCGGCTTTGCCTTCACTATAAAACTGTGAAGGTAAATGGGACTGATGGTAGATCTGACCTTTTCAGTTTAATCTCAGTGTAGTTTTAAAGTCCCATGAATAGGAGGTCAAATATGTCAGATAATATTTATTACTGGCTTTTAACCAGTGTTCCATGGAGATGTTTTGGGGGGAGGGCGCTGAGGATGGGGCTCCAGGGTCACTCTGTGTGTCCAAGGGCAGCTCACTCATATATTACATGGACACTGTAATATAATATAATATAATATAATATAATATAATATAATATAATATGATTAATATATTTTTATATATAATATAAAGCTTCTGAATATGAAGGACTTAATATGAAACAAGTTTCTGCCATTTGAAAAAAATTGTGAAAATAATGTGGCTCCATATTATTTCAAGAATTAGGGTCACAGTGGGGCACCTGGATGGCTCAGTCTGGTGAACATCCTACTCTTGATGTTGGCTCAGGTCATGATCTCAGGTTGTGAGATCAAGCCCTGCATCAGGTTCCACACTCAGCACAGAGTCCGCTTGTCCCTCTCCCTCTGCTCCTTCCCCCTCACTCACACACTCTCTCTCTCAAATAAGTAAATAAATAAAATCTAAAAAAAAAAAAAGAAGAAGAATTAGGGTCATAGTCACATGACCTATCTCCCAACCAGTGTTGGTTTATAATGGCTAAATCTGAGAAAAATTGAATGGCTCTTATATGTCCAAAGTGAAGTTAATTCCTAAATGTTTACTGGTTGATTTGCATTTGCTATTGTCTGTGGGACCTTTTCCTCCCCCCTGACTTTTCCAGCTGTTTTTCCAGCATGGATTCTTACAACCTAAAATCTTGCTGAACCCACTACTGAACTCCAGTAGTGTTTAAGATGATTTTCCTAAATATAAACATCTTGACTGCCCAAAGTGACACATGTACTCCTTTCTTCTCAATTCTTATGTATCTTACTTTTCCTTCTTAGAGAATTACGACAAGCATTTCCAATATAGTGACTACTAAACTAAATTGTGTCAGTTAAATTAATTAAACTCCATTATGTTAGGGCATCTTCGTTTTGCACTTTGAGAAATTCAATGTATATACAGGTTTGAAAATTCAAAGTCTACAGATAATAGCTAAGTGAAAAATAAAATCTTTCTTCCTTACCACCTGTCCTTCTCCCTAAAGGCAAACAATTTCTTGAGCTTCCCTCCAGAAAAGCAAATCATTGTATATGTAAGAATGTGATGAGAGTGTTTGTTTGTAGGCACAAGTTCTTAATCACACATCCTTTTACACCTGTCTTTAAGTGTAATGATTCTAATGCTTAGCAGTTACCTGAGGATTCCGGGTATGAGAGCATCTAGCCTCTTAAGCCAGGAAGCAGATGGGAAAGAATGCATTCACCCGGTGGGGCGCTTGGGGGGTGGGGCGGGGAGGAGGGGCACATCCCAAGAGGACCCTGCTTGAGACTCAGCCAGGAGGACATTTGAATGGGTTGACACTATTGATTCATGGGCGATTTTGCAAGAATTCTGCCTTTTCCTTATAGCTGTGAGTTTTAGGTCCTCTTTAGCATTTGCCATTTTGTCAAGAAATTCTTTCTGGATTGTTGCATAGCCTCTCTTGTCTTCCTTAGTATTTCTTTTCTGATTAAAAATACTCTGGGATTAATGCTTTTTTACAAGTCTTTCTGTTTTTGAGATGTTTTCATTTGGAGTTCCTTGTCAGCTTCCCTTCCCCTTTGTGGTGGGCTTACTGGGGCTCCAAGGGGTACGCACACCCCTGCGGTCTTGGAATGTGAGCACGCCAGGGCAGGAAGCCCTGCTGGGAGTCTAGCTGCCTTGACTTATCTCCTGGGGAAGAACGTATCCTAAGGGAAAGCAGCTTCATTGGGGCAGACAAACCTGGCCTCAAGAATAAGCCTCAGGTAACAGAGTAGAGGGGGTGTCTGTCACTCTTAGCGGTCTCGTCCCCAACCCAGCCAAATGGAACCCAGTGTCCCTGGTCCGAGCTATCTCAGGCTCTAGGCTATATATGTAAACTAAATCAGGAAGAGCCATTTCTAAATAATTTTTTTTTAAGATTTTATCTATCCATTTGACAGAGAGAGAGAGCGAGAGCAGGAACACAAGCAGGGGGAGTGGGAGAGGGAGAAGCAGGCCTCCCGCTGAGCAGGGAGCCCGATGCGGGGCTCGATCCCAGGACCCCGGGATCATGACCTGAGCCGAAGGCAGACGTGCAACCGACCGAGCCACCCAGGCGGCCCAGGAAGAGCCGTTTCTAGTACCACGTCTATACAGGACCGGAAGGACTGACGTTCCCTTTCATTCTGTCCACATGACAAAGTACATTGGTAAAGGAGGGAGAGTGGCCTTGCTCCCCACTTCTACACGGACACGTCACAGAAGATCGCACCCCTAGGTCTGCCACAGAACACAATGCAGCTTTGCCTCCTGCTCATCAAGATGGTGGCACCCATGCATGATGTTACTTCAACGGGTCAACTTGGCTGAGCTATAATATCCAGTGATTCAATCAGATACTAATCGAAGTGTTGCCGTGAAGAAGGTGTCTTCTGTGATTAATATCTACAATAGACTGAATTTAAGTAAAGGAGATTATCCTTGATAATCTGGGTGGGTCTCATTCAATCCACTGAAAGGCCTTAAGAACAGAACCGAGATTTGCCTGAGGAAGAAGAAATTTGCCTACGGATTATAGCATCTGCCATAGAGTTTCTTGCTCAAGAATTTCCAGCCTATATATTTCACAAACTTGCCTCAATAAAAGATGAAATGATAAAAAGAAAAAAAAAAAAGAGAGAGTTTCCGGCCTGGCCTGCCCTACAAGTTTCAGACAATCCCATAAACCAACTCCTTACAATAAATCTTTTTTTTTCTTTTTTAAGTAATCTCCACATTCAACGTGGGACTCAAACTCATGACCTCAAGATCAAGAGTTGCATGCTCTTCGACTGAGCCAGCCAGGCTCCCATACAATAAATCTTTTTAAATCTATCTATCCCTCCATCCTTCCATGCATCCCTCTTACACCAGTAGGATGTTTCTCTGATAGAACCCTGACCGAGATATCATGCACGTGGCAGCACCCAAGAAAGGCAGGGGTGAAGCATTTTGTAAAAATGGCAATGCCTGGAACCCCGGTGGCCCCATTTGGTTAAGCGTCTGCCTTTGGCTCAGGTCATGATCTCAGGGTCCTGGGATCAAGCCCCGCATCTGGCTCCCTGCTCGGTGGGGAGTCTGCTTCTCCCTCTGCCCTTTACCCGTCTCGTGCTCTCTGTCTCCAATAAATAATTTTTTTTTTTAAATGGCCATGCCTATGTGACATTGTCCTGACTGTGGGTATCAGACAAAATGCCAAGATGAGCTTTCACACCTTCTTCACCGTTAGTGAGTATCACTGAAAGAAGCCGGGGTGGAAGAAACAGCAGATGCCTCCAGGAAAAAGTCAGACATGTTATTGGGGAACATGTATGCACACCCTCTGGGGATGTTCAGATATATCTGGGGACGACTCGGAGGTGGCTAGAGGTCCTTCCTCATCAGCAGGTGTAAGTGGGAACCCAAGTAATACAGTTAATCCTCATGTGACCCCATTTGTAATTCCAGAAGAATGTGGTGCAGAAAAACACAGGGCTTGAGTTCCAGCAGGAAATACTCAAATTTATGATCATGCAAGGGGAGGGGTGTATATGTGTGAAAAATAGACTATTCACTCAAGGGTAGGCCCGGCATAAGGGCACCACAGAGATAGTCCAGTACTTCTGGGGCTGGTAACGGCCCAACTGTTACTTCTCCTGGGCTGAAGGGACAAGAGGAAGGAAGGAGTCCCAGAACTGGAAACAGAGTTCGTACAGAAGTTCGCCTTGCAAGGACCTGTCAGTGAAGGGACAGCCAGAGCAAGGTGACCCCTCAGGTAGGGAGCCGATCTTCCTTTTTTTCTTTCTCTGATGTCTTGCCTGGGCTCCTCCTGACCAGAAGCCAGGGACACGAGAGGCCCTTTATGGGATCCACATAGGTCAGCAGATAGAGAATGATGGAGAATCATCTGGAAGGGCAGAGAAATGTGGTCTGGCCTACACAGGTTACACTGGAATACTGAACTTAGCTAGATCTTTCCTCTCTCTGGAAGACGTTTATTTTTTATTTTATTTTTTTAAAGATTTTATTTGACAGAGAGAGACACAGCGAGAGAGGGAACACAAGCAGGGGGAGCGGGAGAGGGAGAAGCAGGCTTCCTGCGGAGCAGGGAGCCCGATGTGGGGCTCGATCCCAGGACCCTGGGATCATGACCTGAGCCGAAGGCAGACGCTTAATGACTGAGCCCCCCAGGCGCCTCTGGAAGACATTTTTTTAGTGTTACACTCTAATTATAGTTTCTCTTCGTTCTGGCGATTCTCAAGCAGGGGCAGCAGTGTTCCCCTAGAGGGCAAAGGAAATGTGGGGGCGTCTCTTTGCTTGTCTCAATGACTTAGAGGCACAGTTGGCATTTTAGGGGCAGAGGCCAGGAATACTAAATGTTTTTGCAAAACCAAGAAAGAGCGCTAAAGAATGAAGAACTTGTGGACAGCCCCGGAGGGCAGGATGGGCTCGACCAGGTGAGGGGAGCAGAGGCACTAGGGCTAGAAGTGGGGCGTCCGGAAGAATGCTGGTCACGCCCGAGGGTAGGAGTCTTGGGTTGCTTTCGGCTGCATGGGCATCTGATCAAGGGATCAGGAGCTGGGACAGACACACACCAAGCTAGCAGAGAAACGATCCACAGACTCAACAAGCAAGACGCTAGAAGTACAAAATCAGGTTAGCAGATACGTCAAGAACATCTGTAGGCCCACGGGGAGGCCCATGGGCTCAAGGGTGAGGCAGATGCCCTAACTCTAATGTCAAAGCCAGGGTAAGGACGGCACTCGAGGTTCATATGGCACCAGCATGGATGGACGTTGTCATGGGCTTACACGGGGACACCAGCGGTTCATCTTCCCTGGAGTTCCGGTGGGGTTGTCTCCCCCTTGTCCACGAGCTCAGGCCAGAGGAGTGTTAGCACCTGCGTGCTGTAGAATCACACCCAGCTGGCTCTGGAAACGGGGGCAGGGTGGAGTGCGCCCGTGGGGGCAGCAGGGGGTGCTGCTGGCCCTTCTAGAGGTGGGAGGTCGGGGAACTAAAAGAACAGCGTTGGTTTCATACATACATGTGTGTATGTATAAGATGTCATCGATGGTAAAGCACATGCCAATTTCAGAGATATTATATGAAGAAAGTATCTTAGACTTAATGAAATATAGTTCTTTTACTCGGTTCTCTCAGTAACCCTAAAAATGTAGGTGATACTATCTCCATGTACCACTGAGAAAATTGAGGCTCAGAGAGAGAGGTAACTTCCCAAATGTAAGGTTTTAGTCCAAGAGGAACTTCTTTCTTCCAGAGCTTTCTCTGGAGCCAGAGATGCTCTGAAATGCCCATTTAGCAGGGATTGGGAATAGCAAGTGGATTGGAAGGGGCTGGAAGCTAGCTTGTCTTGAAACCCATCTGGGAGAAGTCACAGGCTTACAGGTTTATGTGGGGTGTGTTGGGGGGACTCAGAGATTTTGGTGGGGATTCAAATCTCCCCAAGCCACTCCCTTGGTGCTGCCGCTGCTCAGAGACGTGAACGGCGCTACCAAGGCTTGTATTATCTGTCAGACATCAACCAGTCCTGGCTGGGGTCGTCACCATCACCAGACCTCTCAGGACACCGACTGCCCTGCCCATTGTCTCTCTCGGATGACCCCAACTTGTCTGACACCATTGTGCATGTCAGCTTTCCTGGAACCAGGTCCCAGATACCTCAGGGCTGCCTCTAAAATGCTGAGGGCCTGTGGGGACTCCACATAGGCCACACAGCCCAGCCCATGCCTACTCTCTGCCTGGGGGCCCTCCGATTCCAGGCAGGCCCCACTCTCCCTTGAGACCTTCTGTCTCCTCCAGAACCCAGTCTAAAGTGTCTAAGAACAAGGCCAGATGTCCCATCAGCTCTTGCTGAGAGGAAAGATGATAGTTCCAGGCTCTTTTTTTTTAAAGATTTTATTTATTCATTTGAGACACAGAGATACAGAGAGAGAGAGAGAGAAAGAATGAGCAGGGAGAGAGGCAGAGGGAGAGGGAGAAGCAGGCTCCCCGCTGAGCCAGAAGCCCGATGTGGGGCTTGATCCCAGGACCCTGGGATCACGACCTGAGCCGAAGGCAGATGCTTAACCATCTGAACCACCCAGGCGCCCCCCAAGGCTCTTATTCTGACCCCACGTGTTAGAGAAGCTCCTTCTTGGATATAGAGCATATCTGAGAGAAAACGGAGGCCCAAGTGTGCCTCTCAACATGGATGCCTGTGTTTCTGAAAAGATGTGCTGGAGCATCTTCTTTATGGATAAAGAAAGCACGTTTATCTCCCATTGGCTTATATTTTCAGCTAAGACTCTGGTTTTAAGAGGCTAATGTATTAAGAATACTAGTGAGGGGCGCCTGGGTGGCTCAGATGGTTAAGCATCTGCCTTCGGCTCAGGTCATGATCCCAGGGTCCTGGGATGGAGTCCCGCATTGGGCTCCCTGCTAGGCGGGGAGCCCGCTTCTCCCTCTGCCTCTCTCTCTGACTCTCATGAATAAATAAATAAAACATTAAAAAAAAAAAAAAAGAATCCTAGTGAATTGGCCCTTAATAGGGTCTTGTGGTTTCTTCATGATTTTGGAAGCCAGTGTAACATTAAAGCAAATTTTGGGGCGCCTGGGTGGCTCAGTCAGCTAAGCACCTGCCTTCAGCTCAGGTCATGATCCCAGAATCCTGGGATCGAGCGCTGCGTCGGGCTCCTTGCTCAGCAGGAAGTCTGCTTCTCTCTCTCCCTCTGCCACTCCCCCCCCACCCCCATCCCCCCCCACTCCTACTCCCTCTCTCTCTCAAGTCAATAAATAAAATCTTTTTTTTTTTTTAGGATTTTATTTGAGGGAGAGACACAGAGAGAATGAGTGGAGGGAGGGGCAGAGGGGACCCTGAGGTCATGACCTGAGTCGTAGAGAAGCTCCTTCTTGGATATAGAGCATATCTATATCCAAGATATAGATATACGTTTAATGGACTGAGTCACCCAGGCGCCCCAATAAATGAAATCTTTTTAAAAATATAAGGCAAATTTCAAACAAAGAAAAAAGTTCATCCCCAACCCCACAAACTCAGCACTGTTTCCATAGTGACACATCACTCCTATTACTTACTGATCGAGCACGTACTATGTGCCAAGCTCTGCACATACGTCACGGTGCGCAGTGTTTTTAATTACAATCATCCTGATTCCATTATACATTCTGCTGAAGAGAACAGGCTCATAACTGATTCATAAATATTATTCACATTTTCTCATAACCTTCATGATTATTTTCTCGTGGTTATTTTTAAAATACATTATACAAAGGTTGAAAACTAATTTTGAAAACTATCCCATCTTGGTCCCTACCAACCATTACCTTTCCTATATATTTCCCTCTGCACATCTATACCAAATAGTAATCCTATGTGCTGATTTTCCTAACATTGTGTCATAAGCGTTTCTCCATCTTGTTGTCTAGTCTTCTTGCAAAATAGTCTTAGCTTATAGAAATTTCCAGCTTACTGGCATTTTCCTGCAGCTGACTTCCTAAGCATTGCTGGAAAGGCGCCAAAACAATTGTCTGAGTTGGGATTTGTTCTAAGTGGTTTCTTGTGTCAGGAACTGTCTGGCTCTGTGGGAGTCAGTCTTGTCCACGTGTGAGCAAGGGCTCTCCTCCGTGAGCCCCTTTCAGAAAGGGATGGCGTAGCTTTGCAGCTTCTCCCTCTGCACCCCTCCCTCACCCTCTCCATCTCTGATGCCCATTTCCTCTAGCACAGGAGTCAGTGCTGGGCTCAGCCACTCAGCAGAGTGGCCACATCTCTGAACCCCTCTATTTCCTTGGCTGTGGGACGCAGCACTGTCTTCACAGGGCTGTCATCTACACCTGAGATGATGCATGGGAAGTGCGGAGCAGAACAGTTGCTATTATTTGTGTGCAGCAGTCATTCTGTGCCTGGGGTTTGATCTCCACCATGGGGTCCCTCTCTCTGGACCTGACCTGCAGACTCCCAACCGTGGGAGCCAACTGTGAGTGAGTCTGGCTCTCATGAACCAGGTCCTCTGGGTCTGGGATTCTACAACCTTGTTACCCACACCTTCTACGTCCTGACCTCTACCTTCAAGACTTGTCCCTTGTTTTGACTTCCTTGCTAGAAGGGTACTGCTCTTACTGACCAGTGGCAATGTCCCCAAGCTCCAGACTTTAACAGTCCCATTACATCTCTGCTCCCCAACTCCTTCCCCTCTTTGCTTTGGATCCCCGGACATAAACTATCCGGACACCAAAGCACTGTGACCAATCGATGCCCTCTACTTCGAACCTTGCTCCTTCTCTACCTAGAGCACTTGTCATGTGGCTGCAGACCACAAAGTGTCTTTTACACCCATGCTTTGCTATGTTAAGAAAGCAGTCTGATTAAATGAGTTACTGTAATAAAAAAATTGAAACCTTGCATGTGTATGGCAGTGAACACTACATATAAGGCACTTGCTGGCGAGTTACCACCTTTGATGATCACAACAGTCCCACGAGCAAAGTAAGAATGGTTTCGCTCACTCTGAAGACAGAAGATTAAGGCACCGAGATGTGAATCGCCCAAGTTTGTCGACTTAGTGATGGCGCTGAAATGAGTATCCTAGGTCTTCAAGTTAGTGTTTTTTCTCCCATTCCACTTTACTTCCAGAAATGAATAGCTCCCTTGCCTCTCCCTGAGGTATATGCAGTGTAGAAGATGTTTATTAATGAATCCAAATGAGTTGGTCTTTTCTGGCTGGCCATGAGAAGAAAGAAAGAACTTGAAACAGAGCAAGTTCTGTAATATGGAAGATGCATTCCTGTGGCTACGTAGAAGGCTACAGAAGCTAGCCACCTCGGCCACTTCAGTTTTAAAAGGAGGAGGAATGAGAGGGGAGCAACTTTGAGGGCAGCAAGAAGGGACATGGGGAAGGAGAGAGAACTTTTGGTCCCAAGGGTTGGGGCCCCCAAGCTTACACTTTGGCATGCTTCGGGGAAATGGCAAGTGCTCAGAGGGGAATGGCCTACTGGTGTCCCCAGGAGTCTAGATCCTTGCCTTGGGGTACCCACCACCACCATGGTGAGAATTCCCAGATTCCAGACATGGCACAAAAACAGAGATCTGCCAGACTTGAGGGGACCTCAGGGTTTGGGACAAAAACCATGGTAGACTGAGCATCCCCCAGGTCTTTTTTTTTTTTTTTTTAAGATTTTATTTATTTGAGAGAGAGCGCACTAGCAGGGAGAGGGGCAGAGGGAGAAGCAGATTCCCTGCTGGGCGGGGAGCCTGATGCAGGGCTTGATCCCAGGACCCTGAGATTAACAGCTTAACGGACTGAGCCACCCAGGCGCCCCTGACCGTCCCCCATATCTTTGGCATCATATAAACCTCCTAGGAGCTATGGAAGGTGAAGGAAAGCCAATCATGACTGAGATTGAATTTCCTATAAGTCTGTTGAAATAAGGGCTTGAAGTAGGATTTAAGTTGATTTGATTGATTTATTTTTTAAAGATTATATTTATTTATTTGACAGAGAGAGACACAGCGAGAGAGGGAACACAAGCAGCGGGAGTGGGAGAGGGAGAAGCAGGCTTCCCACTGAGCAGGGAGCCCGATGTGGAGCTCGATCCCAGGACCCCGGGATCATGACCTGAACCGAAGGCAGACGCTTAACGACTGAGCCACCCAAGTGCCCCTAAGTTGATTTGATTTAAAGACTATAATTAGGATGTTTCTTGGACCCCTGGGGCTGTGGACACAATAACCACCATTCCTCAGTCATTCATTCATTAAGAATTTAGCTAATATTTACTGAGGTACTGGGCATTTTGTCAGGCAATAGAAATACCTTTTTCATATTGATATTATCCTTACCCGATGAAGCAAATAAATAATGGTAAATAGTTGGGGCATCTGGCTGGCTCAGTTGGTAGAACATGTGGCTCTTGATCTTGGGGTCATGAATTCAAGCTCCACATTGGGTATAGATGGCTTAAATAAATAAACTTTAAAAAATGGTAAATAGCGGGGCGCCTGGGTGGCTCAGTCATTAAGCGTCTGCCTTCGGCTCAGGTCACGATCCCAGCGTCCTGGGATCGAGCCCCGCATCGGGCTCCCTGCTCCGGCGGGAAGCCTGCTTCTCCCTCTCCCACTCCTCCTGCTTGTGTTCCCTCTCTCGCTGTGTCTCTCTCTGTCAAATAAATAAATAAAATCTTTAAAAAAAAAAAAATAAAAAATGGTAAATAGCAATACATAGCAAAAAAAGTAATTGAAGAAGATGTTGAAGTGACAGAACATAAGGTAAGGAAAAGGCAAACCAATCCTACTAAGGTAAGGTGGTCAGGGGCACCTGGCTGGCTCAGTGAAGCATGCGACTCTTGATCTCAGGGTTGTGAGTTCAAGCCCCATGTAGGGCGTAGAGCTTACTTAAAAAAAAGAAAAGATAAGGTGGTCAGGACAAGCTTCTCTGAGAAGGTGACAGCAAAGCTGAGACCTGAGAGATAAGAAGGAGCCAGTCATGTTCAAGCAGAGGGAGTTGCTTTGTGCAAAGGCCCTGTGGTGGGAAAAAGCTTATAGGTTCAAGGGGCTGAAAGAAGACCTGTATGCTTGGAGCACTGTGGGATGGTGAGAGAAAGAAATGCAAGGAAGCTGGAGGTAGATCATTCAGCATTTTCTCCAATGCTCAGCGGGAAGCCTGCTTCTCCCTCTCCCACTCCCCCTGCTTATTCCCTCTCTCACTGTGTCTCTGTCAAATAAATCTTTTTTAAAAAAATAAAGATTTTATTTACTTGAGAGAGAGCGCATGTGCGTGCACAAGCAGGGGGAAGGGGCAGAGGGAGAGGGAGAAGCAGACTCCCCCCTGAGCAGGGAGCCCGACTTGGGGCTCCATCCCAGGAGCCTGGGATCAAGAACTGAGTTGAAGGCAGATGCTTAACCGACTGAGCCACCCAGGCTCCCCTATTTGTTTCTAAAGATTTTATTTTTAAGTAATCTCTACACCCAACGTGGGGCTCGAACTCACAATGCCGAGATCAAGAGTCACATGCTCTACAGCATGAGCCAGCCAGGCGCCCCTTATGATGGGGTTTTTTGATACTTCTAGCCAGTTCTGACATGGATGCCTTCGCAGTTGTCCAGGAGAGAGGCCACGGTGGTTTGGACTACGGTGGTGATGGATTTGAGATATATTGTGGAGGAGGGCCACCAGGCCTCGCTGGGGAACTGGACATGGGGAGCGAGGGAAGGGGTAAGGGCTGTTTCTCCAAATACGCACCTAGCAAGTGGCGGAGATGAAAGTCAAACCCAGCTCTGCCTTGCCTCTTCTGTACACAAGTCATTTGATAAATGCTGATAGTGACCTCCCAGGGCTCCAGCTCTTTTCTCCAATGCCAAACCCATGCCCATGGAGCTTTCTCTGACCTTGGGTTGACTTTGGGAGCTGCCGTGGGTTTAGGGAAGCTCAACTGTCAGTGTGGCCAGCCTTCCACCAGTGTTGGCTAAACACTGACTAACGATGTAGAGGCAGGGGCTCCTCAGCAAGCTGTCTTGGGGAGGAAGGGGTGATATTCCCAAGACCCTGATTCCCGTAGGCTCCCTCAGATGTCCCCCTCTCCGTCTAGGACCCAGAGTTTATGAAGCCCGTGAGTCTACCTGGTCTCCCAGCCAGTCTCTGTGAAGATGAGGTCTAAACTCTGTGACTGACTTGTCAACAACATGAAGATTGCAGAGTCAAGAGACTTTCTTCTAGCCTGTAGAACAAGTGATCCTCCATTGTACATCCTACTGGGAAAATTGGATAATGGAAGAGGATTTTATTCTTCTTGAGTATATGGTTGTCCTGGTTTCCTGGGGTTGCCGTATCAAAGTACCACAAACTGGGGGCTTAAAACAACAGAAACTTATTCTCCCACAATTCTGGGGGCCAGAAGTCTGAAATCAAGGTGTTGACGGCCCATGCTCTCTCTGAATGCTCCAGAGGAGGATCCTTCCTGGCCTCTTCCAGCACCTCCTGGTGGCTGGCAATCCTTGGCTTATAGACCCATCACTCCAAATCTGCCTCCGTCTTCACTTGGCTTCTCAGTGAATGTCTGTGCCTACGTCTCTTCTTTTTTTTTTTTTAAAGATTTTATTTATTTATTTGACAGAGAGAGACAGAGTGAGAGAGGGAACACAAGCAGGGGGAGTGGGAGAGGGAGAAGCAGGCTTCCCGCTGAGCAGGGAGCCCGATGCGGGGCTCGATCCCAGGACCCTGGGATCACGACCTGAGCCAAAGGCAGACGCTTAACTACTGAGCCACCCAGGCGCCCCGCCTACATCTCTTCTTATGAGGACACCTGTGACTGGATTTAGGACCCACTCTAATCCAGTATGACCTCATCTTCACCTGATTACACTTGCAAAGACCTTTATTCCGAATGAGGTCACATTCACAGGTAACGGAGGCTAAGGCTTCAATAAATCTTTTTGGGGACATAATTCAACCCACACCAATGTCACCATATCTAAATAATGGCAGGAAATTGACAAATTATCCAAAGGGAACATTTTCTCATTCTCTTTTGTTTCCCACATGAATGGAATAGTTTTCCTTGTTGTAAATTACACTCCTTCCCTTCACCTTTTACTTTTTAAAAGAGAATAGTTCTTTCCTTTTCAAGATTTTATTTTTAAGTAATCTCTACACCCAACACGGGGCTTGAACTCACAACCCTGAGATCAAGAGTCACATGCTCCACCAACTGAGCCAGGGAGGGGCCCTGAAAAGGGTTGTTTTCTTAATTACAATAAGAAACAACTGCTCACTGTGTAACATGTAGAAAACAGAAAAGCACAAAGAAAATTATCCATAATTCTACCTATCAAAGATAATCATTAGAGTATTTTTCCATGCATATACAGTTTTTCTTTGTGTAAACAGTATCGCCCTCTATAAACTGTTTGAAGCCTATTTTACTCAATATATCATATATCTTTTTCTGTGCTAAGAAATACTCTTACACGATGTGCTTTTTAATGGTCGCAAAGAATTTTTCTTTTTTTTTTTTTTTTTAAGGATTTTATCTATTTATTTGAGCGAGAGAGAGCATGAGCAGGGGCGAAGGGAGAGGGGCAGAGGGAGTGGGCCAAGCAGACTCCCCGCTGAGCAGGGAGCCCGATGCATGACCCCGAGGTCATGACCTGAGCGAAAGTCAGACACTCAACCAACTGAGCCACCCTGTGTCCCGGTCGCATAGAATTTCTTATAAATTACTTAATGACTCCTCTATAATTGGCTACTTAGCTTGCTTACACTTTTTGCTATGTACATAGCACTATGATGAACAACCTTTTCACGTCTTTATACACATCTATGATAAATTCCTAGAAATGTAATTGTTGGATTAACAGATACGTGCATTTTAAGGTTTTGGGTTTTTTTTAAGATTTATTTATTTACGTTATTTCAGAGAGGGGGAGAGCATGAGCAGGACGGGCAGAGGGAGAGAGAAGGAATCTCAACGTGGGGCTCAATCTCACGACCCTGAGATCACAACCTGAGCTGAAACCAAGAGTCGGACGCTTAACCGACTGCACCACCCAGGCGCCCCATCGCATTTTAAGGTTTTTGATGCATATTGAGAAGCTGTCCTCCAGAAAGACTATCCAACAACAGCATATGAAAATGCCAACACCAGAAAAGGGGCTGGGGTGGGAGGGGGAGAAAAAAAGGAAACAACAAAACAAAATGCCAATACTAAATCACATAGGCCTCCCTGAAGAAATCGGTCCATTATATTCTGGGAGTCTTATTAAAAATGCAGATTTTTTTTTTTTTTAATAAGTAGCCTCCATGCTCAACATGGGGCTTGAACTCATGAACCTGAGATTGAGAGTCGCGTGCTCTACGGACCAAGCCAGCCAGGCGCCCCTAAAAATGCAGATTGTGAGCCTGCTGGTCAGGAGTGAGGACAGTAACTCTCAATTTCCAGCGTCCAGGGCTGCTACCATGCTGACATGCTGACCGTGCCTAGACAGCAGGGCTTCAGAGGACTTCCAACTCGAACAAGTCAATAAAATGAAAAGCATCATCTTAATACCAGATCCGAATCACCAAACACTTTAACGATTACTCCATCTGAACAGAAGACAGCGATAATGGGGCGCCTGGGTGGCTCAGTCGTTAGGCATCTGCCTTCGGCTCAGGTCATGGTCCCAGGATCCTGGGATCGAGCCCCACATAGGGCTCCCTGCTCGGCGGGAAGTCTGCTTCTCCCTCTCCTACTCCCCCTGCTTGTGTTCCGTCTCTCGCTATGTCTCTGTCAAATAAATAAATGAAATCTTAAAAAAAAAAAAAAAAAGACAGCGATAAACTGCCAGGTGGAATGGTTGCCAGGTGAATATGGTGGAAAAATCCTAGCTCCATTAGTCCTTTATTTTTTTAAAAGATTTATTTATTTATTTGAGAGAGAGCGAGCATGAGTGCATGAGCAGGGGAGGGGCAGAGGGAGAGAATCTCAGACGCCCTGCTGAACAAGGAGCCTGACACGGAGCTTGATCCCACGACCCATGAGATCATGACCTGAGCAGAAACCAGAGTTGGACGTTTAACCAACTGAGCCACCCAGCCGCCCCCCCCCCCAATTTAGTCCTTTAGATGAACCTCACCTTCAAAGGTTCCTTCTTTCTTGCATCTGACTCCATCTTGGTCCCGACCTCTACATCTAGGCCAAGTCCCTGGTTTTCAACCATAGTTTCATGAACACAAAATTGTGTCTAAAGAGCTACAGTGGTCTTGACCTCATTCTTGTCCCAGTCCTTGGCCCAGCTCAGCTCCTTCACACTGAGCGTCCTCTGAGCCTCTACCTCGACCTGCTTTAAGTCCTTACCTACATCAGTAACACGTGTAGGTCCTTTCCCCTGGCCCAACCTCCAGCTTTTCCTACTCAGTGAGCGTTAGAAGGAAAAATTGTTGGCGATGAGAAGCAAGTGTATTTCTAAGAGCAAAGTAACTCCAGTAAAAATAATCATTCCTTTCAGAGACTCCTTATCACACGTTCTATGATTCTTTCCAGTCTCAGGGTGTGGGGGTGAAGACCCACTGGGGGAGTCCTCCATGCAGAACACTTTTGGGACTATTTGACCCTCAATTTCACCAGCAGCTCACTAAGGTTGTCCTGTGTGGTTAGAAAAGAAAACCCTATGTGGAGTATCTCTGGGAGCTCCAGGACCACCTGGGAGGACCTGGGGAGAAGCAGAATTCAGAGAGGGCCGTGGCATGAAGGTGGGCTCCCCAGCACATATGACACCTTTGTGACAGAGCTGATATCCATTGATGACATTGCCAATGACCCCCTGGGTCTCACCAATGACAGGAATGACGCCCAGAATAATTCCAAGGACATTCCAAGGACAATGGTTCAAGGGACCACTGCTCTCTCTAATTCCTTGAGAACTGTGAGATGTGACTATCTTGATTTTACCTCTGACCCACCCACTAGCCACATGGGGGTAAGCCTGTTTTCAAGATGGAGGATTCTTTCCCAAACCAAGTCCCTTCCAACTATTCAACCTAGGAGTATCCATCAATCCGCCTAATGTGCCTCATCCAACTTCCTTTGCCCTGATTCTGACACCCCCTACCTGTCCTAAGTCCTCTGTGGAGCTCCCAACCATCTCACCTTCGCAGGAGCCAAGAGACAGCCCCAGCAGTACAAGGTGAGGTGAGAGGCGCTCGTGTCACTGAAATAGGAATGGGGCCGGCATTTTCTCACACAACTATGAAGACAAGGGAGAACTGAGGTAACAGTTCTATCCTATCAATACTCTATTTCAGGTGCTCTTGTGATATGCAAGCTTCTGTGGGCTGATCTCTAGTCTGTAAGCTGTGTGTGAACCAGGGGCCATATCTGTTTTGTTCAATGGTTGTATCCCCCGAACCCAGAACTATGCCTGGCACAAGTAGGCATTCACTTAATATGTGCTGAATGAGAAACAGCCTGGGATCAAAACAACTGTTTAAAACATTGGCTGGGGCGCCTGGGTGGCTCAGTCGTTAAGCGTCTGCCTTCGGCTCAGGTCATGATCCCGGGGTCCTGGGATCGAGTCCCACATTGGGCTCCCTGCTCGGCGGGAAGCCTGCTTCTCCTTCTCCCACTCCCCTGCTTCTGTTCCTTCTCTCACTGTGTCTCTCTCTGTCAAATAAATAAATAAAATCTTTTAAAAAAAATAAAAAATAAATAAATAAAACATTGGCTGTAGTCTAAATTCCAAACACCTAATCACGTTCATGGTGACAGCTGACACTCATATAGAGCTCATAGCGCCCTGGGCGCTCTCTCACCAGATGGCTACAAAGCAACCTGCAAGGCAAGTCTTGTTATCCCACTTTCTAGATGTGCAAACCGAGTCGGAGAGTTTAAGTTCCTCAAGTTCCATAGAGACTAGGACCTGGGGTTTGCAAAGAAAGGCTAGGGCATCCCATAACATCTGTTAACACATGCCTCTGGGTCCAGTTCCTAGAGATACATCCTCTTACTAATTTATTTTTATTTATTCAGTTCTGAGTCCCTTTTCACTTGGTGGACCCCATGAAAGCAGCCAGCCCAGTGCACCCCTGGAGTTGGGTTACTCTGGACAAGTCACTCAACTCATCCTGTTTACTTCTTTATTTTTATTTTTAATTTATTTTTATTTTTTTAAGATTTTATTTAGTAAAGATTTTATTCATTTATTTATTTGACAGAGAGAGAGCGAGCACGAGCAGGGAGAGCAGCAGAGGGAGAGGGAGAAGCCGACTCCCCACTGAGCAGGGAGCCCGACACGGCGCTTGATCCCAGGACCCTGGGATCACGACCTGAGCCGAAGGCAGACGCTTAACTAACTGAGCCACCCAGGTGCCCCCTGTTTACTTCTTCATAGAGTTTTTAGTGTCCACATTCCTCAGAGATACTGTGAATGTAGGGGGAAAAAAGATGAAATTAGAGCACTATTTGTAGTAAAGTTTTATACATTCATAAGAATGAGATATTCAGAGGTGCCTGGGTGGCTCAGTCGGTTAAGCATCTGCCTTCAGCTTGGGTCATGATCCCAGGGTCCTGGGATCGAGCCCTGCATCGGGGGGTGGGGGGGAGGTCCTTGCTCAGCAGGGAGGCTGCTTCTCCCTCTCCCTCCATCTGCTGCTCCACCTGCTTGTACTCACTCTTTCTCTTCAAATAAATAAATAAAATCTTAAAAAAAAAAAGAATGAGATATTCAGCTGTGGCTGAGTAATGAACTTAAGAATACAAAATAAGTCATTCTTAAGACTTGTCCTCTAACCAGGATTTGACTAGCTCCAGTCCTCTGCTATGGACGGGGCCAACTGGCCATTTCAACACACTTTACAAGTAGACTAGAACGAGCTAGAAACACCCTATATTTAGAAAGTATTTTGGGGCACCTGGCTGGCTCAGTCTATAGGGCATGCAACTCTTGATCTTGAGGTCATAAGTGCAAACCCCACATTGGGCGAAGAGCCTACTTAAAAAAATAAAAAGCAAGTAGGAAGTATTTTGTTTTGATTGAATATGTATGTGTATGAGTGTATTTAATTTCTTCTTTAAATCATTATGGAAAATTAATTTCAAATGTATACAAATGTAGAGACTAGTATAATGAATCCCATGAACTTATTTGTAGATTCAATAATCATCAAATTCATGGCTAAGGACATTTCATCTAAACCCCCCTTTCCCCCTTTCTATATTATTTTGAAGCAAATACTAGAAATCACATACTTTCTTCTATATTTTAGTATATATCTCTCTGAAAGAAAGAGACTTCCTTTTGAAAAAGATAAAACAGCTAAAACCAAGTAAAAAATAATTCCTCTTATCATCAAGTATCTAATCTGAGATCCACCTTCTCTTTGTTTATACTTAGCATACATTTTTTAGGTTTGTTCAAACTGAGATCCAAATAAGGTTCCCATATTGCAATCAACTGATGTCTTTTAAGTCTCTTTAAATTTATAGGTTACCCTTCCCCCTCTTTATTACACTCTTGCAATTTATTTTGTATTAGAAAACCTAAATTATATTTCATTTTTTTTAAAAGATTTTAAATTACATTTTAAAGACTAAATTAAAATTATCTTTCGATCGTATGTTGGTCTTAAAGAAAAACAGTATCAATTAGAAGACAATCATCCATACTTTCTATCTCCCTTTTGTAGTCCAACATGGATTCATTTACAAGGTGGTAATCAGTAAAAAGATAGCATTACACTGTAATAGTAAGGTGCACAGGCATACCTATTTAAGATAGTTTTTACATTTAATAAACCAGTTTTTAAGCAATCTCAACTCTCTAGAGTTACTCCTTTCATTCGTGGTCTCTAAAAGGAAAAATAAAGTCACTGAGCACATTTTAGCCGTATAGTTACTGCAAGGGCAAACACCTGGGGCACAGGGCCGAGAGTGTTCTGCAAGGATAAGAGCATGAAAGTGCATAAATATTAGCTGCTCTTTATTAAGGGCCTCAAAGCTTCCAGAAACATGAAAGTTTAAAGATACCTGGTTGCTATGGCCGTACACAGTGGAGAGACAATCCTCGGTCACCTACAATGTGAACAAGAGTTTAAGGGACTGCTTTTATCTCCATAATTGCTTTAATTTCCCATTATCCATTGCAGGAGTAGAATGAGCTGAGCTTCTGCCCCCAAAAGGCCTTGGCCGAAGCACTGTGGCCCCAGGGATTAGCCTGTGGGGGTGGGGGTGGGGGCAGGGAGGGAGGGGGCCCGCTTTCCCTCATCTCTTCTCTGGGCCCTTTCACTCCTTGCCCTTTGAGTCTTGCCAATATACACCCTGCCCCAGGGGGTGGCTCCGGGAGAGCAGCTGGGCTGGGCGGTTGGTCAGAAGTGACTGGGTGTGGACTCCGGCCTGGACGACATGAGGGACGCCTGGTCCTGGGAATGGGGCCAGGCTGAATTATTTTTCTGGCTATTGTGGGCCTCAATATCCATTCCTTTCCCTTGTCCGAGCTGGACATTCCATTGCGCTGAGCATCTGTGTGCGTGAGCACGTGTGTAGTATGAAGAGCATGTAGGAAGAGGCTGGAAGCACCCAGGCTTGTGGCTCTCCCGGCCCTGAGATCCCAGCCCGAAGCTCCAGTGCCCGGGTCTCTGGCCTTCCAGGAAACTTGCAGGTAGAGCAGAGAGAAGAGGCCCTCAGTCCCCTCCAGGCCACCTTGGCAGGGTAATGTCAACATGGAAAAATGACAAGCCAGGAATGGTCCCTGCATTCCTGATTCTCACTGCTATTTCCCCGGCAGATGGGAAAGGACCTCAGGGACACAGGAAAGTGAGCTTGGTGAGGCCAAGTAACTTGCTCAAAGTGAAACAGAGCATGAACACAGTTGGCTCTAAGTGACGCCTTCTAGGCAAGTCATTCGGCCTCTCTGAGCCCCAGTTTCCATAGTTGCAAAGGAGAAATAACAAATACCCACCTGGAGAAGTTCATCCAAAGAAAAGATGAGCTAATGCATGGAAGGTCGCGTGATGAACTAAAGCACTATCCAAAAATAAGGTCAAGAGGTTGGAAATGAGCTGGCTCAGCAGACCCAGGTGCTCTGCTAATAACAAGGCAGAGTTTCTTTTTTTTTTTTTTAAGATTTTATTTATTTGATAGAGAGAGAGAGAGACAGCGAGAGAGGGAACACAAGCAGGGGCAGAGGAAGAGGGAGAAGCAGGCTCCCCGCTGAGCAGGGAGCCCGATGCGGGGCTCAATCCCAGGACCTTGGGGTCACAACCTGAGCCGAAGGCAGACGCTTAACCAACTGAGCCACCCTGGTGCCCCCAGGGCACAGTTTCTTTGATGAAATACTTCTAGGCAGTCAACTAGGTTATCTCATGGTAAGAACATCTTGTCTCTTTTCATAACATTCAAAAGATTTTTTTTTTTTTATTATGAAGCTCTCCACGCACTATGGGGCCTGAGCTTAGGACCCCGGGATCAAGAGTCACATGCTCCTCCGACGGAGCCAGCCGGGCACCCCGCATTCCATACATTTTGAGGCCGTCTGCACTACCAGGTGCTTTCTAGATTCTGGGGATACAGGGCAGATCTTGGTTTTGCCCTCAGAGTCTAATGGGGGCAACAGAAAACCCAAGCAAACAAGTAAGGGAATAATGTTGCGATCGGTGCTGGGAAGCAAGTGAAGAGCCGACGCAGAGCCAGAATAGTCAGGAAAGACCTCTCCAAGGTGGAAACCAAAAGACTAAGAAGCCAACCACGTGGTAGGGCTGGAGACAGAAGAGCAGGCAGATGGGACAGCGTGAACAAGGGCTGGAGGTGGGCTGGCCAGGTTGTGTAGGGCGGGCCTGCAGGGGAGGTGGACTCTAGTTGTAAGGACTATGATATGCATTTTTTTTT
Source organism: Phoca vitulina (assembly GCF_004348235.1). Classification (NCBI taxonomy): domain Eukaryota; kingdom Metazoa; phylum Chordata; class Mammalia; order Carnivora; family Phocidae; genus Phoca; species Phoca vitulina. Next base: position 3,480,722 of record NW_022589744.1, read on the forward strand.
TTTACTGTAAGCTCTATGCCCAATGTGGGGCTCTGACTCATGACCCCGAGATCAAGAATCGCATGCTCTACTGACTGAGCCAACCGTGCACCCCTACAGCAAGCTTTTTTTTTTTTAAGATTTATTTATCTGACAGAGAGAGACAGCGAGAGAGGGAACACAAGCAGGGGGAGCGGGAGAGGGAGAAGCAGGCCTCCCGCTGAGCAGAGAGCCCGAGGACCCTGGGATCATGACCTGAGCTGAAGGCAGACGCTTAACTGACTGAGCCACCCAGGCACCCTGGGTTTTGTTTTGTTTTTAAGATTTTATTTATTTGAGAGAGCGAACGTGCATGAATTGGGGGGGGCAGAGGGACAAGCAGACTCCCCACTGAGCGCGAGCCCACCTCGGAGCTCGGGCCCAGGACCCTGAGATCATGACCCGAGCTGAAGGCAGATGCCCAACTGACTGAGCCATCCAGGCGCCCCCTCTTTGCATTTCTATTGTCACTCCAGTCAGCCCCAACCACCAGTAACTCACTGAGGGGGTGTTAAATGGAAAGATTCTAGCCTTTCAATAAGAAAAACAACCAAGTGGGATCACTTGGCTTGAGTAGAAAATGAATGCTTTGTTCATCGAGGTCACTTACATTGAAGAAATCAAACTTTTTTCTTTTTTTTTTAAGGATTTTTATTTATTTATTTGACAGACAGAAAGAGACACAGCAAAAGAGGGAACACAAGCAGGGGGAGTGGGAGAGGGAGAAGCAGGCTTCCCGCTGAGCAGGGAGCCCGACACGGGATTCGATCCCAGGACCCCGGGATCATGACCTGAGCTGAAGGCAGACGCTTAACGACTGAGCCACCCAGGCGCCCTCAAACTTTTTTCTTAAACTTTTGTCTAATAGAAGGGAAACATTTAACAGCTGACCCCTGAAGAAGAGAGGTTTGAAGTATGCAGGTCCACTTATATGTGGGGTTTTTTTTCGATAAATAGAGTAGAGTCCTGTAAATGTATTTTCTCTTCCTTATGTTTTTTTTTTAAAGGTTGTATTTTTATTTTTAAGTAAGTTCTACGCCCAACATGAGGCTCAAACTCACAACCCTGCGATCAAGAGTCACATGCTCTGACTCTTGATCTCAGGGTCATAAGTTCAAGTCCCATGTTGGGCATAGAGCTTACTTTATTTATTTATTTATTTATTTTTTTTTTAAAGATTTTATTTATTTATTTGAGAGAGAGAGAATGAGAGACAGAGAGCATGAGATGGGGGAGGGTCAGAGGGAGAAGCAGACTCCCTGCCGAGCAGGGAGCCCGATGCGGGACTCGATCCCGGGACTCCAGGATCATGACCTGAGCCGAAGGCAGTCGCTTAACCAACTGAGCCACCCAGGCGCCCCGCATAGAGCGTACTTTAAAAAAAAAAGAAAGTCGCATGCTCTACCAACTAAGCCAGCTGGGTGCCTCCTTATGATTATTTTTTTTTTAAGATTTTATTTATTTGAGAGAGCAAGACAGAGAGGGAAAGCACAGAGGGAGAGTGACAGGGAGAAGGAGACTCCCCAATGAGCAGAGAGCCCGACACGAGGCTCGATCCCAGGACCCTGAGATCATGACCTGAGCCAAAGGCAGACGTTCAACCGACTGAGCCACCCAGGCACCCCTTATGATTTTCTTAACATTTTTCTTTTCTCTAGCTTACTACTCTAAGAATACGGTATATTAATGCACACAACACACAAAAAATGTTAATCGATGGTTCATGTTATCAGTAAAGCTTCCAGTCAACAGCAGTTTATTAGTAAAGTTTTGGGGGGAATCAAAACTTACACATGGATTTTCAACTGCAAGGTGGTTTGGCACCCCTAACCCTCATGTTGTTCAAGGGTCAACTGTATTCACAAAGCGCTTCTACACTGTTATGTTTTCAAGTGATTTAACCCTCCCTGGACAACCCATACTCCTAGGTGGGTGGGTGGTTATCCTAATTGCTGACAAGTCTCTAGGAGAAGCCTTATAACCAAACACCTTCCCAAGAGAGTCCACTTTTGCTCAAATAGCAGCAACTGGGCCCCACCCCAGCCTCTGGGTGGGCAGCACTGGGAAGGAAGGGAAGATGTCCACTTCCAACAATTGTCCTCCTTTTTGTTGCCCCCCATCTGTTTACTTCAATCGCTGTAAAACCCAGGCGCAGGAACTCAGGCTCAGGAGGAAGTGTACTTGAACTCTCACATCAGAAAGAGCCCTTCGAACTTCGCTGAGACGATCCTTTAGCGAGCAGGTGCGGACCCCGGCAGGCTGCTTACAGAAGCAATTGCCGGCGCGATCTGTCCAGCGTCGGGGCAGAGGCTCCGTTTCTCCATCTCATGGCCTGGCCCGCTCTCCTCACTCATTCAACAAACAAATGACTGCCGTGTGCCAGGCGCTGACCCAGTGCTTGGAGGGAAGCAGAGAACAAGACAAGGATTCTGCCCCATGGAGCCTAAATGGATAGACAACCCCCCACCCCCCCCAGATGAATAAGTAAAATCTGTTGGATAGTGAACGGTTTTCTGGGGGGAAGTGAAGGAGAGAAAGATAGAGAGTGCCATCGTGGGCACAGAAAGGGGGTAAGCAGGGAGGTCAGGGAAGGCTTCAGTGAGGTGACACTGGAGGACAAGCCCCAAGAAGGAGAGGGAAGAAAGCCTCCAGGAAGAAGAATGCACACGAATGCAGGAGCAAGACAGAGCAGGAGAGCAGTAGATGAGATCGGGAGGAGGGAAGTGTGACAATTTGTCTTATATATTTTTTTTGTAACAGGATCGCTCCATCTTCTACGTGGAGAGTGGACTGCAGGGGGCAAGGATGGAAGCCGGGGGACTGTGTAGGAAGCTTTTGTAGTAACCCGACCGAGAGCACTGTAGCAGGGGGGAATGGAGGAGATGCCACTGGGAGTCAGAACTAAAACAGCCATGCCTTTCAAACCAAACCCACAATGAGTTACCACCTCAGACCTATCAGAATGGCTACTATCAAAACCCAAAACCAAACCCAACCCAGAAAATAGGCGTTGGCAAGGACGTGGAGAAACTGGCACCCCTGTGTCCTGCTGGTAGGAACGTAACACAGCGAGGCAGTCCCTCAAAATATTAAAAATAGAATTACCGGGGCGCCTGGGTGGCTCAGTCGGTTAAGTGTCTGCCTTTGGCTCAGGTCATGGTCCCGGAGTCCTGGGATCGAGTCCCGCATCGGGCTCCCTGCTCAGCGGGGAGTCTGCTTCTCCCTCTGCCCTTGACCCTGACTGTGCGTTCTCTCTCTCTCTCTCTGTCACTCTCTCTCAAATAAATAAAATCTTTTTTTTTTTTAAGATTATTTATTTATTTATTTGACAGAGAGAGACACAGCAAGAGAGGGAACACAAGCAGGTGGAGTGGGAGAGGGAGAAGCAGGCCCCCCGCCGAGCAGGGAGCCCGATGCGGGGCTCGATCCCAGGACCCTGGGACCATGACCTGAGCCGAAGGCAGACGCCCAACGACTGAGCCACCCAGGTGCCCCAAATAAAATCTTTAAAAAAAAAAAAAGTAGAATTACCATATGATCTAGCAATTCCACTTCGGGGTATAAATCAGATTTGAAAGTAGGGTCTTGAAGAAATATTTGTCCAAATGATAGGCGGAGCAAGATGGCGGAGGAGTAGGAGACCTGGATTTCCTCTCCTCTCAGGAATTCAGCTGGATAGGGATCAAACCATTCTGAACACCTACAAACTCAACAGGAGATCGAAGAAAAGAATAGCAACAACTCTCTGAACAGAAAAGCGACCACTTTCTGGAAGGTAGGACGTGCGGAGAAGTGAATCCGAGGCGATATTCGGGAGGATAGACGGCGGGGGAGGGGCCTCCGTCAGCCGCTTCTGGCAAGTGATAGAGCCACGGAGCACAAAATCGGAACTTTTAGAAGTCTGCTCCGCTGAGGGACGTCACTCTGGTGGCAGAGTGGGGGGTGGAACCCTCGCGGGACAGTGTGGTCTCAGGACCCTCGGGGTCACAGAAAGACCGGGGGTGCCTGAGTGCGGCCGAGCTCCCAGGTATCGGAGCGGGGAAGCCGGCTGCAGAGACGGAGCCCAGGCGCGGGCTCTCAGCTCGGGGTTGCCATAAACCGTGATCCGCGGCACAGTCGGGCCACTGCTCCTCCAGCAGGGACCCAACAAGCGGCAGATCCGGGGAGACTCACCTTCTTCCCCCGGGAGGAGAGGTGCGGGAGCGCACCGCGGGGATCTGCTGGGTTTGGAGACTCCACCCGGGGTCGGGTGCCAGATAGAAAGGCGCGGTCACAGGCCGGGTGAGCGCGGAGTGTGGCCGGAGACCGGGGAGACGGGAGTGACTGACTGCTTTTCTCTGGGGGCTCGCTGAGGAGCGGGACCCCGAGTTCTCGGCTCCGCCGGGGCGGAGACTGGGAGGCCGCCATTTTCACTCTCCGCCTCCAAAGCTGTACGGAAAGCTTGCAGGGAACAAAAGCTCCGGAGAGCAAACCTGAGCAGATTACTTAGCCTGGACCGGCAAGGGCGGGGCAATTTTGCCTCCGGCAAAGACATTTGGGAACCACGGCAACAGGCCCCTCCCCCAGAAGATCAGCGAGAACAGCCAGCCAAGACCAAGTTTACCGATCTATGAGAACGGCAGAACTCCAGCGCTAGGGGAATACTGCACATAGAATTCATGGCTTTTTTACCATGATTCTTTAGTCTTTCAAAGTTAATTATTTTTTTTAACTGTCTTTTTTTCTTTTTTCTTTTTTCTTTTTTTTTGAATTTTTCTTTTTCCCTTTTTCAACCAACATCTTATCAATCCCTTTTTTAAAAAAAAACATTTGTATTTTTCATTTTTAAAGTCATATTCTATCCCTTCATAGTAGTTACCCGTATTTTTGGCATATATATATAAGTTGTTCTCTCTTTAAAATCTTGAGATAGTTTCTTCTAACAGATCAAAATATACTCTAAATCTCTAGTGTATGGTTTTTTTCTACTCCCCTGCCTGTCACATTCTCTCCCTTTTTTCTTTCTTTCTTTTTTTTTTTAATCCTCTTCTTTCTTTTTTCAAACAACTTATCAAATCCTTTTATAAATTTTTTATAATTTCCATCTTTACAGTCGTATTCCATCCCTTCATCATATCAACCCTTATTTTTGTACATATATAAGTTTTTCTTTCTTTAAAATTTTGGGAGGGACTTTCTTTTAACGGACCAAAATACACCCAAAATCTAGTGTGTGGCACTAATCTATAATCCAGCCTGATCATATTTGATCACATTCTGTTTTTGTTTTGTTTTGTTTTGTCCTGCTTTTGTTTGTTTTTATCTTTTTCTTTTTCCTTTTTTTCTTTCTTTTTCTTTTTTCTCTCTTTCCCTTTCTTTTCCCACTGCTTCAGGTCTTTTCTGATTTGTTTAGAGTATATTTTCTGGGGACGTTGTTACCCTGCTAGCATTTTGTTCTCTCATTAATCTATTCTCCTCTGCACAAAATGACAAGACGGAAAAAATCACCTCAACAAAAAGAACAAGAGGTAGTATCGACTGCCAGGGACCTACTCAATACAGACATTAGTACGATGTCAGATCTAGAGTTCAGAATCATCACTTTAAAGATACTAGCTGGGCTTGAAAAAAACATGGAAGTTATTAGAGAAACCCTTTCTGGAGAAGTAAAAGAACTAAAATCTAACCAAGTAGAAATCAAAAAGGCTATCAATGAGGTGCAATCAAATATGGGGGCGCTAACTGCTAGGATAAATGAGGCAGAAGAAAGAATCAGTGAGATAGAAGACCAAATGATGGAAAATAAAGAAGCTGAGAAAAAGAGAGATAAACAACTACTGGATCATGAGGGCAGAATTCGAGAGATAAACGATACCATAAGACGAAACAACATTAGAATAATTGGGATCCCAGAAGAAGAAGAAAGAGAGAGAGGGGCAGAAGGTATAATGGAGCAAATTATAGCAGAGAACTTCCCTAATTTGGGGAAGGAAACAGGCATCAAAATCCAGGAAGCACAGAGAACCCCTCTCAAAATCAATAAAAATAGGTCAACACCCCGACATCTAATAGTAAAACTTACGAGTCTCAGAGACAAAGAGAAAATCCTGAAAGCAGCTCGGGAGAAGAGAAATGTAACCTACAATGGTAGAAACATTAGATTGGCAACAGTCTTATCCACAGAGACCTGGCAGGCCAGAAAGGACTGGCAGGACATATTCAGAGCACTAAATGAGAAAAATATGCAGCCAAGAATACTATATCCAGCTAGGCTGTCATTGAAAATTGAAGGAGAGATAAAAAGCTTCCAGGACAAACAAAAACTAAAGGAATTTGCAAACACGAAACCAGCCCTACAAGAAATCTTGAAAGGGGTCCTCTAAGCAAAGAGAGAGCCTAAAAGCAACATAGACCAGAAAGGAACACAAACAATATACAGTAACAGTCACTTTACAGGCAATACAATGGCACTGAATTCCTATCTTTCAATAGTTACACTGAATGTAAATGGGCTAAATGCCCCAATCAAAAGACACAGGCTATCAGATTGGATTAAAAAACAAGACCCATTGATATGCTGTCTGCAAGAGACTCATTTTAGACCCAAAGACACCCCCAGATTGAAAGTGAAGGGGTGGAAAACCATTTACCATGCTAATGGACACCAAAAGAAAGCTGGGGTGGCAATCCTTATATCAGACAAATTAGATTTTAAACCAAAGACTGTAATAAGAGATGAGGAAGGACACTATATCCTACTTAAAGGGTCTATCCAACAAGAAGATCTAACAATTGTAAATATCTATGCCCCTAACATGGGAGCAGCCAATTATATAAGCCAATTAATAACAAAAGCAAAGAAACACATTGACAACAATACAATAATAGTGGGGGACTTTAACACCCCTCTCACTGAAATGGACAGATCGTCTAAGCAAAAGATCAACAAGGAAATAAAGACTTTAAATGACACACTGGACCAAATGGACTTCACAGACATATTCAGAACATTCCATCCCAAAGCAACGGAATACACATTCTTCTCTAGTGCCCATGGAACATTCTCCAGAATAGATCACATCCTAGGTCATAAATCAGGTCTCAACCGGTACCAGAAGATTGGGATCATCCCCTGCATATTTTCAGACCACAGTGCTTTGAAACTAGAACTCAATCACAAGAGGAAAGTCGGAAAGAACTCAAATACATGGAGGCTAAAGAGCATCCTACTGAAGAATGAATGGGTCAACCAGGAAATTAAAGAAGAATTAAAAAAATTCATGGAAACCAATGAAAATGAAAACACAACTATTCAAAATCTTTGGGATACAGCAAAGGCAGTCCTAAGAGGAAAGTATATAGCAATACAAGCCTTTCTCCAGAAACAAGAAAGGTCTCAAGTACACAACCTAACCCTACACCTAAAGGAGCTGGAGAAAGAACAGCAAATAAAGCCTAAACCCAGCAGGAGAAGAGAAATAATAAAGATCAGAGCAGAAATCAATGAAATAGAAACCAAAAGAACAGTAGAACAGATCAACGAAACTAGGAGCTGGTTCTTTGAAAGAATTAACAAGATTGATAAGCCCCTGGCCAGACTTATCAAAAAGAAAAGAGAAATGACCCAAATCAACAAAATCATGAATGAAAGAGGAGAAATCACAACCAACCCCAAAGAAATACAAACAATTATAAGAACATATTATGAGCAACTCTATGCCAGCAAATTAGATAACCTGGAAGTAATGGATGCATTCCTAGAGATGTATCAACTACCAAAACTGAACCAGGAAGAAATAGAAAACCTGAACAGATCTATAACCACTAAGGAAATAGAAGCAGTCATCAAAAATCTCCCAAAACACAAAAGCCCAGGGCCAGATGGCTTCCCAGGGGAATTCTACCAAACATTTCAAGAAGAATTAATACCTATTCTTCTGAAACTGTTCCAAAAAATAGAAATGGAAGGAAAACTTCCAAACTCATTTTATGAGGCCAGCATTACCTTGATCCCAAAACCAGACAAAGACCCCATCAAAAAGGAGAATTACAGACCAATATCCCTGATGAACATGGATGCAAAAATTCTCACCAAAATACTAGCCAATAGGATCCAACAGTACATTAAAAGGATTATTCACCACGACCAAGTCGGATTTATCCCTGGGCTGCAAGGTTGGTTCAACATCCGCAAATCAATCAACGTGATACAATACATTAACAAAAGAAAGAACAAGAATCATATGATCCTCTCAATAGATGCAGAAAAAGCATTTGACAAAGTACAGCATCCTTTCTTGATCAAAACTCTTCAGAGTATAGG